>NC_057762.1:29273205-29574730 GCF_010389155.1 Erigeron canadensis
AGTATCAGCTCTTTTTCTTATCAATCCAATTAATAATAGTAGGGAAATGATATTTCTATAACTGAATTTGCCATTTACAACGAATGTATAATTTTTATGCACAGAATACAACTGCATGATGCTGGTATTGTTGTACATGGCTAAAATATGTTTTGTAGGAATATCATTTCGGATAATAGTAACAACTTAACAAAATATCTTTCTACAATAATTGAAAATTATGTCTTATAGTTGCAAAGAAAACACAACCACATATTTTTATTATTATTAATATTTTATTTCCTTACTTTAATACCAGAATATAGTTATATAACCAGGTGTCATGCTTGAACAATAATAGTAACAAACCTACAAAATATCTTAACTATAAATAGAAAGCTTACTCCATTGGTCCTAACGTTTTGTGGCAAGGAAATCACCACCACATATTACCTTCTCCTTCATTTTAATTTTTCTTTTATTTATATTTCTGTCACTCTCTTATTTAATGACACCATATAACACTATTTTTTTCTCACTATTTAAAATAAATTTTTATAAAATAAAAAAACTATAAGAATGTGTCACATCGATCCAACAAACACAAATAACACACTTTCATCATTTCTCATACATATTCTCACGCCACATAAATCCTTCCTACTATCCCTCTTTCGACTCTCTCACATATGCATACAATGACGTGATAACGAAAAAAGTAACTATTTTCACACTCTTTCATTTTGTGGGTGCCTCTCTTTACTTATTTAGTTCGTCACAAAAATCCACAAATTTCAACGTAACTCTCTTGTAACACTCTTTCATTTATGTGTTCGTTAATATATATAATTATGGAAACTATTTTACGACATATTGCTGCATATCATGTGAAAGAAAGCAACGTATCGAAGACACCGGCCTATTCATGGGTAAAATGAAGGTGATTGTACACAATTTTTTTGATATGTTCAGAATATTAAAATTGTGTAGAATTACGGAGTCCACGTTTTACCTTTACGTGGGGAAATCGGTTACAACAAATATATATGTAGGTACATGTATTGCTACAAGAAAGTCGATCGAGGTTAGTGCTTAGCTTAAGCTCGAAAATAAAATTGTTAAAGCCATTTAGCCCCATTTTAAAATTTCACATTTAAATGTGTGTCAAATAATAAACATGTGAATAAAATTGATGTGACAAGTTAAATTTTAATTTTTTTTTTTGAACCTAAAAACATGAAAAATTGAGTTTACACATCTTAAATTTGCATCTCTTTAACTCTCAATTCCTCAACTATTTCATGTACACTTTTTTGGCCTCTACTTTATTAGCTAGCTTTTGCATACGTATTACTCTATGAGTTTCAATACCAATATTTATATACTTACAAATGTGAAATTTTAGTTATACATGCTTTATATATTGACAAGTCAGACAGTAACTATAGCTAGCTAACTATTTCTTTAATTTTATTAAGTTTGATTAATGCTTGAAAACATAACTTACACTTCATTATTTTTGATCGAATTGGCCAAGGTGCTAGAATTGAAATCGATCACTAAATTTTCGATCTCAGTTTTTTAATCGCTGGCCTACCTGGTAATAAATTCTATTTGTACCAGGCCCAAAATGAAGCCCAAGTGAACATATTCTTACAGTGTGGCCGCCCTTCTCATGAGCATTCAGTCCATTTAAACTAATGTTGTTCATTCTTTTTCTTAATATTGTGTAATTTTTGTTTTGTATATTGATAAGGTTATTCAATTTTTATTATTGGAATGGTGAAGAGAAGCCTCTTCTTAACATGTTTAATCGATTCCCAATTAGGCTTTCTTTTTTTTTTTTTTTTTTTTTTTTTTTACAAGAAGGAACCACCTCTAGAATATCAACCACCACCACTAAAATGTTACTGTATGTAAACCTCTTCAACAACTTACTCCTATAAGGCTATAATAGACGTCTTTTCTCGAATCACTCATGAACAGTGCTGTCACTACCTCAAACAAAATGATTTATTATCATACGTGTGTGTATTATAAGTGCATTTACTGTGTTTGATATGAATATTGGACTATTGGTTAATCAATAAATCGTTATCAATGTATAAAACATCTGCTTTTTGTCTTAGATGTTCATAAATTAAACTCATAACACGCAAATCATATGGATAAAAAGTGTTATAAAGATATCACTATCCGGAACGTATTATTATATCCCAAATCAATACAAAATCTATAACTAATTATATCGGGTAATTTCTTTCCAATGGCTTTGTAGTTTTTAGTAGAAAAGATCAAAAAATTTATTTTTATCCCTATGTTTCGGGTCATTGGTCCCGGTCAGTCAAACAATAATAACACAAAAAATTATTAAAATATCAAATAGATTATAAAGATTTAAACTAAGAATGATAGGAAGGCCCAAAAATTTTATGAAGAATAATCCGAAAGAATCGGCTTAATTGGTATATAATTTTTCAAACTAAGATATATATGAATAAATCATCGCTGAGGAATAATTATTTATGAAGTCACAAATAAAAAAGAACACTAAAATAATTCTCGACCACATATTTTCTCAAACTTTCTCTCTCTTCAACTAAATAAGAAAATTCATCCAAATCATTCAAAATACGTTATTCACAAACCGTAAATCGTTAGATGAAAAAAAAGTATTGGTAGTTATAAAATTCCGTACTCTCATTAGAGAATAAGAAAATTTATTTAAATCATTCAAAATGCGTTATTCACAAACCATAAATCATTAGATGAAAAAAAGTATGGGTAATCCTAAAATTTCGTCCCCTCTCATTAGAGATGCAATTCGATATACTTTTGATAACTTTTTAATTTTCGTTTTTTTCCCTTGTACTTGTGTACCTACACATGTGTAGGATCTCTGTTTTCACGTTTAAATTAGTAAATAATCATATGTACACAACAATGAAGGTTAAAGGTGGATCCTGTCAATCCATGGTGGCCAAGGGCGGAGCCCGTCAGTCCATGGCGGGGCCATAGCGGCTAAGGACGGAGCTCATTAGGTAGATCACCCATCACCGATCACCCCTATGAGTTATCACCCTCTGTGACCTATCACACTATGACCTATCACCCCCACCAGCTACCCTTTGTAAATATCCTTAAGGGCAAAGCCCGTTCCGAATCACAATTTTCGTTCAACTTACACATGGGTAGGTTATGTGTTAGTATAAATAAGAAAACGAAAATTAAAAAGTCGTCAAAAGTATATCAAATTGCATCACTAATGAAAGAGAATGGAACTTTAAGGCTACACATACAACCCCTTACATTACAGCAGGCTAGAAATGAGATTGGGTTATGCAATGATATGAAATAACTAGGTCCCGCAAAAGTCAATATTTTTCTCTAATGGAAATGGACAGAATTGCTAGCTACCATGGATGGTTTAGCAAAAAGAAGTATTGGGTAATAGTCAGATTGTACTCTATATAGAGATTTGGGTTAAGTGCGTCAAAATGTAACTAACTAATACTGAAAAGTTATAATATGCACGAATTTAAGTCGATATTTATTGTATGCAAGAAACTAGTAAAAAAATCCTGAAGATGTCATCGATGATCTGCTAAAATGGTAGCAGGTTACAAATTCACATTTATTAATTTGACTGCTTATGTGGCAATTTTAGGCTTTGATGACATGGATTTTAAATTAAAAATAAAAGTAATACTATAAAAGAAGAGTTATATATATATATATATATAGAGAGAGAGAGAGAGAGCGCGCGCGCAAGAGAGAGATTGATGATGATGATGATCAAGTGCACCACCACAATAACCGATGCACACACATGCTATCTCTGTCACGTCCGCCGCTGTAGATCCACAAAAACAATCCATCCAAGATGATTGCTTGAACCTTCTGTAGATCGATCAACGAATGACGTCGGTGGTGTGGTCGACGATGGCGCTTGTGATAAAGTGCAAGTGGCGCCGCTTACTCATCCTTACGGAATATGTGTGGATTCCTTTTTTATGAAGAACGATGTCAATCTTAGGTGGCTGTAAAAACGATTATCGGAAAAACCACGGCGGCCATCAAACAATTCCTTTTTTATGTTTTTACACTCTACCGACGGAAAATACGATGATCGGAAAAACCATGGTTGACACCAATTAATTCCTTTTTCTGTTTTTACACTCCACCGTCGGAATATACGATGGCCGGAAAATCATGGTGGTCGGAAAATACGATGGCATTGGGTTGTACAAGGTAGGCAACACAGCTTCAATCTGTCAATGTCACTCTCGTTTACCCCCCGCCACCAACTCTACGTCGACGACCAAACCATTGTCGTTGCCATTTTCGGCAGTGTGTGTGTGTGTGTTTTGGGATCTTGTTATTGATCAATCCTATGAACCACTACATTACTTTCATTGGGTTGTTAGTGAATATAAAATAGTGTATTGATTTTGTTTTTGTTTACATTATTCATTCAGGAGTTGATGGTATTTATAAAGTGAGAATGATGATGGTGGTGGTGACTGGATTAATTGACTGGGATTCTGGGAAAGGAAAGGACAGAGGGAAGAAAATTGGAAGGTAACCGGTGCCACATAAGCTAGGATCCCGGTTACATGTTATTATAAGCAGCTTTTCAGATTTCTTGCATACAATAAAGGTCGACTTATGGGCAAGGGTGTAGAGTCAATGCTTGGAAAATTGGCAAGTTTTGGCTAGTTTTCAACCAATAATGACGCGACACGTATACATGCAAATTCTTAACAATAACTAGCCAATTCTTGCCAAATTACATGCTATAGTGTCAATTCTTGCCAAATTTATATTTACCAAATAAACTCTAAACTTTTATTAAATTTAAAAAACACAACACAATAAAATAAAACATTACATTTATTTAAAACATAAAACACACAAATAGTTATAAATAAAGAAAAAGATTACTAAACATCGATATCTATGTCTATATTTCCCACGTGCTCGGTAATATCACGACGTAACATGTAATGCGTCTCTTCGTTACGTTAGTGATAGAGAAATTTAGGGTCGGTAACACGAAGATCGTTTGGAGGATCCTTGATGTACACCAGTGATATTGCGTTGTCGTCGTCCTTGAGGATCATATTATGTAATATAACACACGCAAACATCGCGTTAACGATCTTTTCTTTGTTCCTCATCCGTGTCGGTCGTTCGATGATAACCCACTTGTTCTTCAGAAGCCCGAATGCTCGCTCAACGTCTTTTCTCGCGGATTCTTGGAGTTTCATCATTACCTTTGCTTTATGAGCGACCGGGTATGTGTACGATTTAACAAAACAAGACCAAGGTGGGTAAATACCATCCCATAGATAGTATCCTCTACTCTAACGGCGACCGTTTACAATAAACCTGTACTCATGAGACTTTCCATTCACTTCAGGAATAAACAATGGCGATTGCTTCAACACATTGATGTCATTCTTTGACCCCGCAACACCGAAATACGCATGTCAAAACCATAAATCATAGTCGGGCGTTCTTGATCACCCCTGTGGTATTGCCCACTCAAACTGTGTGGGCAATTTCTCTAAGTCCAGTGGGTACAGTCGATGTTACCGATCATGCTCGGAAAATGATTTCTAGCTTCATGCGCCTCATATAAACGCGCAACATCATGGTTAGTCGTAGAACGCAAATACTCATCACCATAAAGATGCTTTATAGCGATGCAAAAGTTGTCTAGACACTCACGTGCAGTTCTAGTAGAGAACGACAACCCCTCATCATAGTTATCAGCGAGGTTGTCGTAGCGCGCACATGCACTTTTGAATTGACGTGAAACCCTCTAATACCCGCCGCATTCACTGAATCTCGAAACCATGAAAAATGATGTAGTGATATCTTCCACGATTTCAGAAACAACCGCCTCGACATACGATATCTCGTACGAAAAACATCTTCCTCAAACATCGGCTCATCTACAAAGTACATGGACACCAATCTCTCATTAGTCGTGTGCTAATATCTCCAAATAAATCTTCGTGTGTTAGCAGAAGAAGAAGATGCAGTGTCTTCTTCTAAGGCTGCAAGAGCAACATAAGCCAAAAACTCGAAGCCGCCAGAAGATGACAACGACGAGGAGAAATCGAAACTTCCGAATTCATGGATTATTGCTTCGGGTAGTTGTTTGTCTTCAGACATTTTGGCTTATGAAATTTGATAATATGAGATTAGTATGTTTGTTGTTTGATAGTAAGTTTGTTTTTTGGTTGTTTGATTAATGTTTGTGTATGTATATATAGAAGTTGGAAAAAGAATAAGGAAAAAAGAAAACTTCACAACCGCTCCCAACGTTCATTTTTTGCTAAAAACAAAAAAAAGGAAAAAAAAAAAAGCTCCCAACGTTCACTAGCATCGGCCAAAACTAGCTGATCCAACTTGCCGATGTAACTTGTCGATACTAGCAGATGCACATGCTATAACCTTGTCAAATAGCCGATGCTTGCCGATCCATTTTGCCGATAAAACTTGCCAACTACACCCGTGCCCCTTAAATTCGTGCACACTATAATATTTCGGTATTAGTTAGTTACATTGCGGCGTACTTAACCCTAGAGATTTTGAGGAATCTGTTATGCATTTTGTTCATTGGATGTTATGTTGCCAATATCACCTGGAGCATGGTGTAAGACTCCCATGACAGTTTTTTCCGGTTAAAGATAATATCAAAATGCATAGGGACATACTTTTGAAAGGGAGAGAAAGTTAATTCAAGCCATCAAGGTATATGGTTCGTCACATGTTGGTTTTGTTCATCCTTACCTTGGGGTAATGTTTGGGGCCAAGTGTCGGGTGTGAAAAAGCCTCACTCCGGTCCGCCTAACCACCATGATGGTGTGAGGCACCTTCTCAAACATCGTGCTCTCATTTAATTTGGATTTATGATTCAAGGTTGCATTTTTTTTTTTTACTTTTTAAGAAAATATGATGTACGAAGAGATACACAATGATTTTCATAGTGCACGGTAAGTTTTAGTGAAAAAAACCTATTATTTTATTTGTTTTACTTTAATACTTGTTTTATTTTACCTAAAACCAATATGCATATATGTGCATCACACATATGGTCCCTATCATTTACAAAGTTAAAGGTGATTATATGTATTTATATAGAGAAAAAACATAATTTTAAGAAAAAAAAAAGAAAACATGATTTTTTTATAAGCGTTGTAAAATTTATTTTGAAATGATAATGCCAAAATATATCCTAAGTATCCTGTATGTCTTATGAACGACATGTTTGATGTGTAGACTGATTTATAAATTAGATTGCTAAAAATTAACGATGCTGAGAATAACAATGATAGGGACCATATGTGTGATGCTGTAAAATTAACGATGTAGAATAATTAACGATGCTGTAAAATTAACGATGTAGAATAATAACACTGAGTAATAAATTATTTTTTTAAAGGTGAATTTCGCATTTTGCTGGAAAATTCGTGTCCCGATTCGACAGCGGGAGGTCTAGCATACATTGTCTTAACTGGGTCCACGTTATAGAGCTCCTTCAAAGTAAAAATGTCTATTTCAAATACCCGATGAGAGAAAATAACCCCCACTAATCCGCCCGAATACATGGCAATTAATAGAGCTAAACTTTTCCCCTTCAAACTTGAAACTCAATATATCCAAACCAAACTTTTATAAAAAAAAAATTAATTACTATATTCTCTTCGAAACTTTCAAAACTTCATTTAAAAAGATGGTCATACAACGACAACCACATACTCCTGACTACCTGCAAAATAACATTAATAACCAAACTAACAAAATATCTTGGCTAGGAAAACATAGTCCACGTGCCATGGCAAAATAGCAAAGTAAACAAATATCTTTATCCAAAACCCCATTGCAAGACACCCACATACTACTATACTAGTTTTATATTATTTCCCTTTTATATTTGATTTAATGTAACCAAGTGTTAACATCAACAAGACAACAACCACTAACAAAATATCTAGCAAAGGAAAACACAACCACATAAAATTACGTTATATTAATTATACTTTTTGCATTATTTTTCTATCATTTTCATATGGCTACATTTGACGCTCTTTTTGCCCCTCGCATATAAATATACACCGCATATATCTTTCCCCTCTTTGACATACGCACACAATGACGTATTAGAGAAAAAGGCTCTATTTTTCACATACATTTATTTTGGCCTCGATCTCTTTATTTATTTAATTAATTTATATATATGTACATCACAAAATAAACCCCATGCCACATATAACATTTTTCGCTTCACCACCTCTCTCCCCTATAGTTAATCTCAAAAAACCAACACTTGTAGAGATTTAGCTAAGGAAAACATCTTTACTATATGCAGCCATTTTTTATATATCGATAATATATATGTTGGTGCATATCATGTGAAAGAATGCGAAGACTCGAAGACCAACGAGCTGAATTATCTCTTCTTGCATATGATGTATAGTTGTAAGCTAGAGATGAGTCGTGTTTAGCCCAGGCTCGAAAAGTTAATAATTTTTAAAACCTTTTTTGTCCCATTTTTGAATTGTCACGTTTAAATATGTGTAAACATGGAAAATGCACATGGTGAGAAATAAGGTGACAAGTTGCATTTATATTTAAACTTGGAAAATCAAAGTTTTAGAGCTAGAAAGCGTGCGTGTACAAAATGTTTGAGTTTTACATGTTTTAACTGAATGATATAGTTAGGTTTTTAATAATAAACCTACATCTACACAACTTTTTTAAAAAATATATATATATATATATATATATATATGAAGATATCTGTTTTTTTATATTTTTAACTCTCACATTGGTATAATATCGTATGCTTTTAGTATTAATATTTAATATAGGTATAGTAATATTTATGTATATATCGTTTATAATTTTGATAATTCAGTTATAAGTGTTAGTTGTTACACACTTGTAAGTAACAAAACTTGCGAATTGACTAATGCACAAAGATTTACAAAATCTTCATAGTTACTACTCTTCATAATCACTTTCTGTATTGAAATGGGCTGGGCATGTTATTGTGGACTCAATAAGGTCACCCTAAAACATATACAATCCAATCCAAAAGCTTTAAACCTATCATCATTCATTTTGTGTTAACTTTTATGTAATAAATTACCATATTCATATGGGTAAGTTTTCCTAATTGAATTATTTTGGCCCAGCTCGTTATAAGTTCCTACATATCAGAGGCCCAAAGTGAATGCCCAAGTTAACGATAGATTCTTCAAATATTTAAGAAGTGCCGTCCTTCTCCAGGCCCAGGAACAGAAGTGTATACACAAGGTATTGATCAATCTCAAAAGCACAAAATCCATCATATTTAGGGGCTTCCTGATTTTCTATTCTTGTAAACATTATTAGGTCCAAATCTATCATATAAACATATATATCATTATTTTCTCATAAAAGTTACCAGGTTCGAACCTCCGTACTTAAACATTTTGGCTGTGAGTGTGACTAACGAAGGGTTCGTAAATATTCATATTCATACTAGCATTGTACCCGCGCAATGCGGCGGCGGTGACGGCGACGGTAGTTTAGTGGTGTCGGTGACAGGTGGTGATCGATGACATCGAAAATTGGTGTCGAGTGGTCTAACCGTGTAAGTTAATACAATGGTGATAGTGATAATTTATAAGATAAGAGTTTAAAGTGTAAATTTTAGTTCATTAAGGGTAATTTTGGTAATATCTAATAACCCTTTCCTTGAGAATTGTTTATTAAGGACAATCTAGTAATTTTTCATCTAATTATTTTCTAACTCTTTCTTAAAATAGGGGTGAATAATGTAGTAGATAAACATATATATCATTATTTACTTCTTTTTTTTGGTATAGGCTGGCGTGTTTAATTCATTCAACGTTTGGGACACACAGCATATATATGTATGTCAGTATTTTTCATCTTCCCCTACTAAATTTTCGTATTTGTTCTCCTTTAAATTAAAGACGTCCCATGATACAAATCCTATGCAGCAAATTTTTTTTTTTTAAGAGAATAATACTTTCTACCGAAATATTGTGCCAAAGCTTGCAAAAATCCGGCTGTTAATTTATAGTATCTGTTACTTCCTATCGAATATTGACAATTGTGCTTTTACTTGAATGTTTTTGAAGGTTTTATACAAATTATACAGAGTGAGGTAAAAGCCATACTTGAATATTGACAATTGTGCTTTTACTACTTAAATGTTTTTGGTGAGTTTGGTTTCCTAATTATAGGTGTGTGCACGTGCATCGTAAGCACCGTTGTTGAGAAAAACAACTCGAACAAGTCGACCAAAAAGCATAGACAGATGTTAAAGTGGTATTCACATCCACAAAACACATGGGCTACTTTTGGGAGCTAAGGAGGTTTTGGGTTAAAGCCCGGCCTGCTTTGCCTGGAACTATTCCTTATGAGCTGGACAATAGTTACTGCCAAAAAAAAGATGCGGAGTCACGGGTGCCCTGCCAATCTACACCTTTGTGGGAGATCTTGGGAAAGAAATATATGTTTCGGCTTCGAGCCCAGTTTGTAGTCCAATCCTGTGAGACTGTCCAAGACTTAACGAAAACGTGGTATAATCGCAGAATTCTTTCCATGGTCTTATTCAGAAGCAGGTGTGTATTGGGCTTACTTTTTGGACCAAGTGTTTGTCTGCTCGTATGGTAGCCTTAAGGTCATGTTAAACACTTAAACACTTGGGAACACAAGTTATTGTCGACTCATAACATATTTGAAAAAAAAATGCAATAATTAACTTGGAATCAACATGTATAAGAAACTTTGTACATTTCACAAGCCACAACCAAAGTGATACATTTATATGTAATGATGTTGCTATCTTATCGTCTGGTCCAGATCTGACCCGATGCTCAGCCAAATACGTACATTTGTCTGTCTATATATTCAATGTTATATTTGATATAATCCCTCACTTTTAAGTAGACAATTATGCTTGAAGATAGTTTATTTATACAATGCTTTCCTATTTAGCATAAAAACATGTTTTTGACTTAACGCGAACTAACATCTAGCAGCAAGAAGAATTTCCATATTTGATTTATTTAATGACAGATGAGTCTGATATCCAACGCAGGACAAGAAAGGGCCGCACTCTACACTAACAAAACTCCATTTGAGTCGCAAATAATCAAAGTATAAACTTAACAATCACGTAAAGTTTGGACAGTTATCGTGTATTCATCAAGAAACCTAGGTATAGGAGAAAAGAATGGAAAAGAAAGACCAAAACAAACCTGAAAATTATCCAACACACACTTATCATGTACTAAAATACATATGAAGTTGTTTAAAACTTTTTTCAAATCAAATCCCAATTGAACATGGGATGCATTGTTTTGCTTGTGGTTGCTGGTGGTGGTGCAGCCATAGATTCGAAAATCTCCCATTCTGTTGTTGTCATGGCACCTGATGATGGTGGTTGACGTTTATCTGCCATCACTGTCCGCTTGGATTGAGGCGCCGTGCCTACATTGCTGCTCATTGTCGAGTTTTTAATCTTTAAAGCATCTAGAATTTCAACATACTCCTGAATCCTTTTCACCTAATAAAAATTAAATGAACCCAAGAAACTTTAACCAAGAACCCAAAGCTAATTAAAATTTTAGGTCATGAATTTGTTCAAAAATTACCTGTGCTTTCCTCTGTAATTTTACATCACCATCGACTGTAATTCCATCTAGCTTAAGTAGCTGATTCATCAATAACTCGGTCACAGTCAGCAGAGTCTTCTCTGCTACTTTCCCTCCTTTAGAAATAACAGATTCGATCGCAGACACCTACCGAATCCAATTTCATTAAAAATCTTGATTTCAGTAAAAACTAGACTTCATCACTTAACCAGTTTTACCGCTTATATAACAATCTATTAACCAGTTCAATAGATATGAGGTAATAACAATAACATACGTGCATTCTGTTACGAATCTTAGACGTAGCTATTAATAGCGATCAGAAATTAAATTATATCGCTAAGATTGGTAACAAAATGCATGTATACAACCCGTTATTTTTTTTAGTCATCAAGTGCTGAATGTATAAATAATGTATGTATGTATTAAGTAAAAAATAGGTAATTGACGGTTAATTTTCTTTATTAACTCAAAAAAGAACATGAAATTTGACTGAATGCATTCAGTTATTAATTATTAAGTCTATTAAGTAAAAAAAGAACTGGCCGTGACGTAACTAATAATGAAAATGCTACCTCTAAGGGATGTGGTTAACATGCATATGAAAATTGTACCATTCTATATCAAAAGCGCACCATGAATTCTATGGTAAATGCACAACTATTTTATGCATCTTAACGGCTTAACTACAACCCATAACAAGACCCAGCAAATATAAGTATATCGATGATGCCAAGTAACACAAAATAATACTAGTCGTAGTGTACCTGACCAGCAAGGCGATCAACCTCAAAACTAACATCAGAAATCGATTTAGCAGCTTTCTCCATCTTTGCATTCTTTCTCATTTCCACTAATCTTTTCTCTTGGCTAATTGGATCTTCCATAACCACCATTTTTGATCTATCTTTGACACCCGCAACATCAAGATACGATTTCGAATCCCTCGCCTTATCCTTGTACATCAGCTTTTGGTCTTCATGGTGTAATCCTGTTGGCCCGGTTAACATCTTTTTCAACTCGCCTATACCAAAAACCCCGAATCACAACAAAATTACAAATTTTAATAATTCCATGCCTACGAAATATATAAATATAAAAGATATATCTAACAAGCAGATAATTAATTAAGACACATAATAAAATTCCTAAACAAACATAAGAGTAGACAAAATTGCATGAACAAATATACTACTGTAGTACATTTTAGTCATATATATCATTACTCGTTAATATATATATATATAATTACTTACCAAATGTAGCTTGTGAGTTGATATTGATTTCATGGTAAATTGACCCATGTTTGACCCGAACTCGTATAGTTGGTGGAGGAATACGGTGAGTTTCGGCATCCGGGTCACGTTTTTGGACCAGCATTCCACCAGGCCGGACTTCCCATATATCCACTCCTCCGGCACCGGCACCGGCACCGGCGCCGGAGTTCCCGTCCGTTGAAGTCATCTCTGTTGCTCTAGTCCTTACTCGCATCATCTTTATTATACTCTATCTAATCCAATTAATATATATGTATATTAATTCAGATTCAAAAACTACTATATATTCTGGTCAACTCTTAAAATCATGCCGAAGTTACAAAATGTGAATTTTTGGCAAATTTGATAAGTGGTGATCTAGAGATTCAATCACAACTCAAAATTGGAAACCAAGAAAATGTACAAAAACTTGCTAAAAATTTGAAGCTTATGTGACAGAATGAATATGGAATGTATGAAAAATGTTCAAAAACTTGCCAAAAATATTAAGTTTGTGTGACAAAATGAATGAATGTAGAATGTATGGAAATGATCAAAAACTTGTAAAAAAAAAAAAGAAACAAGTTTATTTGGAAAAATGAATAAAGATCGGAAACACCAAAGTGAAAAATGAATGGAATGATTACAGATGAGGCTTTTGAAGGTTTTATGAGAAGACAGAAAGACGAAAATTATTTTTAAATGAATGGACAGCGAACAGAACACATAGTTTGGGAGAATACCGTATACAGAACAGACACATATATTTATGTGTGTTTTTTGGTTTTGGTTAAATGTATTTTTGTTAGTATTTTATTTATTTTTTGTTGTTAAAAAAATTACAGGATTCCACATGAGATGTCTCCGAATACTATGCTATAAAGGGTAAAAGGGGAAGAATAATTTTAATTTTTTATTTTAATTTTAAATTAAAAAAGTATTGAAATTGATTGGTTTAGTGAGTACAATTATTTATGTATAATAATTGCATGTGAATCTTAAAACTGTTCCTGGAGTAAAGCTAACCAATAATGAATAATAAAAATGCTATTAAAACGTCCAATACGATAAAATTGATATTTTGATGACAGTTTATCAAATTTATAGATACGGATCTTTTTTAATGTTATTTTATCAAGTTGTGTATAATTGCAAATCAATTATTGCTATTATCATAAGTAAATATATATGTTTGTTTTCACGCCGAACCAAATCTTACTCAACTCAATGTTATATAAGTATACTAGTGCTTAGACCCGTGATGCACGGACAACCCTAAATAATTTTTCTTAAACTTTATTTTAAGATTGTATCAATGAATAAATATAACTGAGTTAGACATAATAAAAATATTCTTATGAGTTAATTAATTTAAAAAAGAAGAATACTATATATACCTTGGGATTTATTAATGAAACACGAGGGCTTAAAACGCGTACATTGCACACCGAAGAGAAATTATAAAATTGATTGCCCATAGAAGGCGCATATAAGAAGGATTATGTTGGTTACCTGGATATGATAGGTATTATGAATTTTCCCCCACTTTGATATATAGACCCACATAGATGCGTTATAACCTTAAATAATTTCTTTAACATCAGTTCAAACATGCATGTAGCGAAGTAAATGTACTCCTATTACAACTAATGACCATTTTAAAAAAAATTAATGACTTAAAATGCATAGAAAAGTCTTATTTAGCACTAAAATAAACCAAATATACCTCATAATTTTCATCACAAATTTGATAAGCTGTTCTTTGTATAAGATTTGAAATTTGTTGATCATTCATTTTAACTCCAATAGCACTAGTGGCATCTACAATCCTAACTTGCACATTAAACCTACAAAAAAAAAGCAGAGATACAATTTTACCACACAACTTAATGGTTATAGAGTTTTAATATGAAATATAAATATATACCTAGGATTGATGAGAATTCCTTCCTTGTTACATGAACAACAAATCCACATTTTGTTGTCCCTTAAAGCATCAATAATGTACTGTATCCATGTAGAGATCGGTCAACTTAACTTCTTGAGAACAGTTCACACATTCCATTGAATACCATAACTGGTCGGTTGGAATAAAACCGATTGTTGCAACAACAACCACTTTATCAAACTGTCAAAATGAAAATGTTTATACATTAGAATGTTAAAAAGCTAGTTATAAATTCGAAAGAAAGTTATGTTAAAAAGTAATCTAATCAAAAAAGAAAAATTCACAAACAATGAATACTTACATGTTCGTCCATCAGGATCATCTCAATACTACCTATGTTATTAACATCTCCATATAGAGGTTGCTTCCATAGCCGCAAATTCTAACCGTTATCGTACATGGCTTATTATTTGGACGCAAATTTCTAATTGAAACATGGTTTAGTGAAGCCATGCTAAAATTGATTTGTTATGTGTTTACGTTTTGAAATGCCTTAAAACTGAATGGAAGTGGCCTTATATAGATATAGACATGCAAGGAAGTAACCACCACAAACAATACACGAACGGTTACATATTCAAATTTTCAAAAATTTGAACTTCTTGAAAGCATAACTAATCCGTTTTCGAAAATTTGAACTTCTTATAAAAGTAACTAATCCGTAGACCTTCCAAGGAGCAATATTGTAATGATTTTTGGGCTTTCTTGTATTTTTAAGCATACCACATAGGCAATAACTAACAAATTTTGAAGTGAGATTTATATAATGTAGGGATAACGAACTGAACCGTAGAAACAGTAGTTGTAAGGTTAAGTATAACTTCAAACAATGTGTTTTTTTTTTATTAGTAGGTAGATAAATTTGTATATAGTTGCAAAATATTTGTGCAATGAAACGGGATAAATATATTTCGTAACCTTTTTATATATTTAAGCGTTTTCTAAATATATTTTACGTTTTTTTATGATAATTATCGATGATGCTAGAAGAGAACAAGAAAAATATGACATTATTAATATTTGATTATATATGTCAACATGAGATTAATCAATATGGTAAAAACTTTTGGACTCTAAAGAAAGAAAAACAAGATTTAAATCTTGACAACGGGTGTTCGTTGGTCTGCATCTCTCTCTATTTTAGCTAAAATTTGGCTAATCCACATGTCACTTTTCTATTGGTTCTAAACTTGTAACAACTTGCCAATTTATCAAGACATTGGCATTACATTCTCACCCATAGCTCGATTCAGATTGTTTTGAAATACAACAACGTAACTCGAGATGTGTTAACTGTTAAGCGAATTTCATAGAAAGTAATATCAATCCAATTATTTTCCATAGTTAAAATCAGAGACTCGTAGAGATGAAGGTTACATAAGTGTTTTGGGGGGCGAACCGCGAACGTGTCAATTGATGTAAGGGTGGGTGTGTTGTTCCTGTGGTAGTTTGGTGACTTGATAAACCCCACTCACCAATCTCTCGTTTTCCATCACTCAATAGTATCTTTTATTATGATGATGATTAATATATTTTGGTAAATCATATTTCTATTATACCATCACTTAGGTTACCAAACTGCTACAATTTTGTATTTGTTTCAATTTTTTTGTGACATGAAGTACAAGGAACGTAAAAGGGATTGTGAATCTTATATCTGTCTTCCTGATGAAGTATAAAAATAAAAATATAGGGAATGAAATCAATGGATAATTAAAAAAAAAAGAAAAAAAAGAAAGAAGAAGGGTAAATGGATAATTAAGATGCCACATATTAGTGGTAGCTTAAACTAATTTCATTTGAGGTGCCAAAATGATTTGGTATATGTGTGTGACTATCTATTTAACTACGAGATGAGTATCCGCGTAATGTGGTGGCGATGGTGACAACGGGTGGTGACGGTGACGGTGGTAGTAACGATTTGGTTATTAATCTAAAAGTAATTGATGTAAATGACATTGTATTTATTTTATTTTATGGTTAAGGGTGAATCTTTTGTAAATAATTTATTAAGAGTATTATAGAAATATTATGTGTAAATATTTAAATTAATGAATAAAGGAGATAGATGGTTTGGATAAGTATGGGTGGAAAATATTTTAGGGATATATTGAGTAGATTTAGTGTGTGAGTTAGAATGTGTTGAAAATTAAGGTCGCGTTTGGTTCACAGAATCTGATGGAATTTGATGGAATTGGAATTGAATTTCATTCCTTAGTGCGTTTGGTTGCACAAAGAAGAGGGAATCTCATTCCATAGGAATGTAAACATTCCATCATTTGATGGAATCTCTATTCCTTGGGGATGGAGGAAGGAATTTCATTCCTTCCATCACTTGAATTTTAAAAAATCAAAAACATTCCGTCAAATTTCATTCCTTTAAATTCCAATTCCTTTGAAAGATTCCATTCCTTCCCAAAACATTCTGTGAACCAAACGCGCCCTAAGGGTATTTTGGTTATTTTAAAGGCAGAGAGTTAAGAAAAGAGGAAGATAGTTTCTTTTATAATAGAATATAGATGATATATATATACATACATGATCATACAATGGATATAAACTAATTAATTAAATATATTTAATATTTTTTTAGAATAATCGGTTGGA
Organism: Erigeron canadensis; assembly: GCF_010389155.1. NCBI lineage: Eukaryota > Viridiplantae > Streptophyta > Magnoliopsida > Asterales > Asteraceae > Erigeron > Erigeron canadensis. The sequence continues at coordinate 29,290,683 of NC_057762.1, forward strand.
ATTCCATGATTTGTTAAATGGGATCCCTTGTTTAATTTTGTGGGGCGTTTGGTACAATTGTATGAAAAGAGGGGGGGGGGGAGATGAATGACAAAGACTTATCTTGTTTAGTTACATCTATAAGTTATAAATAATGAGTGAGAATGAGTTTTTTTTTTCTATGATGTTATATTTGTTAAGTTTAATTATTAGTTAAAATTTTGTAATTTATTCATTTTCTAAATATTTATTATCTTTCATACTATTCTCATGCTCTATAATTTGGAGATCGAGAAATAGAGAAGAGAAAGAATATGGGGGTATTGTGTGAAGAGAAACAAAAAGACATGTGATGAGTATAAATTGGTTGACATAATCCGTGTGGTTAATACCAAAAAACTCACCGATATAATGTTAAAATTGGTAAGTTTTAAAAAGTGTGTCTAATTCATAAAATACGGACTTTTTTTTTTGTTTATTTACGTAAATATCCTTAATTATAATACTGTATATATAGACATAGATATACATATATATAGCTCTATGCTGACTTTGCAGTAAGTTGTAATAGATTAACGATGTTTATTATTTGTGCCGAATGAAATCATCCACGTTAAAGGACAATTACAGAGGTCAAGCTAATATATAATCATTAAACCACCTAGCTTCTGGCGCAGTGGCTAGCCGGGGTACTTTCTGGGTATCTTGGCGAGAGAGGATGTTGGCTTAGAGGTTATGGGATCGAATCTTGTATTCCCCATTGACCTCGGGCATTTACCTCATTAGTGTAAAATGGGCCCCCTTTGGGGGTACCAGCGGTGTAAGGCGCCTCAAACTTTGAGCATACTGCCCGTTTAGATGTCACTGTTTAGCTCAATGGAACGACTTTCCCACCCGCCGTTAAAAAAAAATCAAATCTATAATATTTTCTAATCCATATTCACCGTAATTAGTGTTCAGGTTTTAAAGTTTCTTATTTTAATTTAAAAAAAAAACTTAATAGGTAATAATGTAATATGCTATAATTTTTTTTATATAACTTTTTGTTTGAATTTACGTCGTCACGATACATCGAACATTGTGTATTGTTGTCACGGATCGTGCAAGCACCCATCTAGTTTTATATAAAAAAATTAATTCTCGAAATTCAATACCCTTTAGGTTTTAAACAAAATATACGAAGATACATTAAAAAAATTATATATAACACCAATTTTGTGCTTCACGCCGACCTCGAAAGGAAACCGATCCCACAAACTGCACACACCCATCATACTGAAGTTCTGACAAATCAGGGTTTGGCATGCCCAAGACTTGCACAAGTTTGTGGGGTTTGACATCCCACAAAGTACTCATGAACTATTTGAATTCGATTTTTAAAATGTTCGTTTTGAGGCAAGCCTAAATGAGTTTAAGTCGAATTCGAGCTTAGTTGTTGACCCACTTCGAATGCTTAACAACTCGATTAAGCTCATGGGTTGATAAGTTACTGAACTCAAAGTCGACTAAAATTATAAACTATTTAGTTTATATTGACACAACAAACCAATCTTGAATAGCTGGGCTTACGTTTCAACATGAGCTCGACCTCACAAAATTTGAACGAGTCGAACTCAAGCACCGCCGATATCAACTATCAAGCTTGGCTTTGCTCGTTTACACCCATCGGTAAGAAACAACCCCTTCCTTTCTAAAAGCCCCTCAACTTTAAACCCATTGGATTTGATTCTGACACGTATCAATCACGCAATTCAGAGCCGTCGGATCTAACTAAAACTTCAATTAACCAATTATGTTACCACACGTGTCCTCCCTTAACCGTTTAAAGCCAGTCACGTTAGCTTTCTTACTGGTTCCCGGGCACTCCAATTCCCGCTAGGTATATAAACCCCCTATGAAATTTGCCTTTCCAAAAAAAAAAAAAAAAGTATATAAAGTTATAAACCCCCTGATCAAAACATTCAACAATTTTTGGTTTTCAACAAGTTCCCCCAAAAGGCTAGACTATTCAATTGAATTCTTAATTTTCATTTCGGCACTAGTTGTATTCTAATAATAGTAATTATTTTTATGTTATTTTTTAGTAATATATACAGTAATTCGTTTTATACTTGTATTTATATGAATGTGATATTAGTGTTATTGCATTTCTGTTACTTTTTTTTTTTAATAGTTTTTATCACTAAAAGGTTGTTAATTTAGTGGATGCATACATACAAATATATCTGTATACACACACAATTATATATATGTATACATAATACATTAATACATATAATTTGGCTGTTTCATATAATTTTGGAATGTTGGATTGTTTGGGAATATGGATCGGAATGTGGGTCCTGTTTATAGACAGTGTGTCGACCCAAGAATTGGTGCTAGTGCAATGATGCTAATTCAGGACTTTCAGGAGGTGGGCCACATTTTCAAAGAAGTGGAAGTTTCAATATGGATTCTTAATTATATGCGTTTAAGTACTTCAGGTTGTACGGTTATAGATGCACCGGTCGAATAATGATTACATGTCTCACTTGCAAAGGAAACCCCGATTGGATGTTAAACAAGAGGATATGATGCAACAACAGATTGTTCAGAAGATGTTGCAAAGACAAAATTCGATACCATTGCAGAACCCAAACCCGAATACTCAATTGCAAGCTTTGATACAGCAACAGAGATTAAGGCATGCAGCAGCAACAACACCAGCTGCTGCTGCAGTCTCTCCCACCTGCACAGTTGAGGCAGCTTCCACAGCAGGGAGTGCAACCTTTGTCTGTAGAGAAACGTCTGTGTGATGGTGACGTATGTTGACGAAGACTTATGCAGTACTTGTATCATCAGAGACAGGGACCAGCTGTGAGTATGACTAATTGAGATTTTAGTGTCATTTTTATTGTAGTTTCAACGTCTCTTCTCTTAAAACAGGTAAAAGAAAAAAGAGAAAATTTAACTATTTGGGTTTGCTGCATGTATAGGATAATAGTATCACATAAGCGGAATATTATTCTCCTCATGCAAAGAAAAGGTGGTGCTTGTCCTTATATGATAATGTTGGGCATCATTCGTTGGGTGGTATTCCCCCAAGCATCTGTAGTAAGCATACGTTATGCTTCTTTTGAATGCTTCAAAATTCACTAGAACTATAATTGTTTGTATCCTGGTTTAGTACCTTTTTCTTGGATGGTATTTGTTCATGACAAATGATATTGTTATTTGTTAATCAATTGGATCAATCACATATTGATACATTGAATTAGCTTTATGTTCACAATCAACAATCTTCTTACTAGATATTATTGTAGGATTCATGGCAGTGCGACATTTGTCAGTCAAAATCTGGGAGAGGATTTGGTATGTAATTTTTATCTTATGTTGATTAGAAAAGTAGAAGTCACTCCCAATACCGTCTTCCACGGGTTATGGGTCCCAACTCCCAAATACCGTCTTCGACGGTGTATGAGATAGGTTGAGATGTAGACAGCCTTACCCGTACCAAAGATAGAGAGACTGCTTCGAGGTTCTACCGAAGGTAGAAAAGAACCTCCAGCCTTGCTGGCCATGAAGATCGAACCCATGACCTCTGTTTCTAGAGACAATAATTTTCATCTGTTCACGTTTTGCTATCTTGATTTCACCTGGTTTCCACAATATTGAGTTTTATTTCAAAAATACTTACTGTATGTATATCCTGTACTTTTTCTTCTGTGCAATATACAGAGGCAACTTTTGAAGTACTTCCTGGACTCAACGAAATCAAATTCAACAGTGGCGTTATTGATGAGCTTTTGTTTCTGGATTTGCCTCGGGAGAGTAGATTTCCGTCTGGAATAATGATGTTGGAGTATGGGAAAGCAGCTCAACAAAGTATATATGAGCAACTTCGTTTAGTTCGTCAGGGTCAGCTTAGAATTCTGTTCACCCCCGACTTAAAGGTTAATTACAGATGTAAATTATATTGCTTTTAATTTTATGTTGACATATGTCTCTACCTATACTTATCCGCATGTATATCTATCAGATATTAATCTGGGAATTCTGCGCACGCCGCTATGAGAAGCTTCTTCCTCGTCGACTAATCGCACCCCAGGTTCATAACATTACCTCTTTAACTAGAGATTTGAACATTTAAATTGATTCAGTTTTGATGATTATATTCAGTTTATTTTTCATGTAATCTTTACTTGTTTGCAGTTAATGATTAGATTCATAATCATATTTGTTTAACATGTTTGTAGGCGAATCAGTTGTTACAGGTTGCACAAAAATGCCAATTTACAATTGCTGAGGGTGGATCGGATGAGGTTTCCCAGCAAGATTTGCAAACAAACAGTAACATGTGAGTATCTAGTGGTGCTTCTGTTATTACATGTTGAATTTTTAATTGTTTTCTTTTTCTTTTTTTTCTCGGGATAAAACCACATGCTGTTTTTGATCTGCACCGTTATCAATTTGTCGTTTCTGAATATTATCTGTGGCTCAGGGTGGTAATGGCCCGGCGGCAGCTTGCCTGAAATTTGGAGTTTCAATCCTTAAATGACATGAGATTTTCTAAACGATACGTGAGGTGCTTTCAGGTATATGCTCTTGGTATTCCATTGAGGGTTCGTGACCCATTTACTTATTAATTGGTCCTAATAGTTCACCGTATATGGTTGTACTGAATTCATTGCCTTCAATTTCTATCAGATATCTGAAGTTGTTAGTAGCATGAAAGACTTGATGGATTTCTGCAAAGAAACCAAAGTTGGCCCAATGGTAATGGACTTGTGTAGTGATCACAATGATCGAGATTGGTCTATTACTTGATAATAATTTATAATTGGACATTCTTCTTGAATTGAACAATCTTGTTCTATCATCACAGAGGGCCTGAAGTCTTTTCCCCGCCGGAGCAGCACAACCAAATTGGAAGCGGAACAGATGTTGAGTCTTCAAGGCCACCCGACTGACCAAAATACGCTTAATAAGCTAGTTGGAAACTTGGAATGCAAATGGCACATAACAATCCAGTGAACATCAGTCATCAAACTGGTGGTAGAGGAGTTCCACTTGGTGGCTCTGCCCAATCTGCTGTTACACTTTTGAATTACCAAAATATGTTAATGAGACAAAAATCCATGAGTTCAAACTCCACACCTGAATCCCCTTTCATCAATAATCCCAACCAGAATGGGTTGTTACAAGGTTGGGCCTTGCATGATGATAGAGTTAGTAGTGGCTTCCCGAACCCTCATCTCCTCCAGCAGCAGCCACCGCCTTCAGGGGGGAAACCAGGCTGCACAAAACCACATGATTCAGCAACTCCTTCAAGATATAAATAATACTAACAGTGGAGGTGGTGGAGGGCCAAAGCCGCCGCTTTTCTGGGCAGAGTGGTGGTAGTGGGAGCATGAGACATGGAAGCTTAACTCCCCCATACAAATGGACCAACCAGAAGCAACAGTTTTAAAGGTGCTTCTCATTTGTCTGAAGACGTTGGAGACACAGCTAGTGAGTTCACAGGGAATGCTTTTTTTAATGATGATTTTGCGGACACCATGGGGTATGGTTGGAAGGAGTGATCTTTGATTACATTTCTTTGTACAACAGTTGGATTGAAATTGAACCATCAATACATTCCAATATTACGTCTAGTTCCCCCTTTTTACTGCGGGTTTTATGCCAAGTGTTACAATATGCAATCTAATACACAATCAAGAACAATTTTCAAGTTATAACTTTTTCTCATGGCCCCAAAATGCTTTTGAAATCCTTTCTATAAACACCTAAGATGGGACATGTAAACATATGTGTATCTATATATAGGTTCAGGTTAAATAACAGACATGGAAGCGAATTCAGATAAAAAGTTTCCGATAAATGATATCCTTACAATGATAACTACCATAAAAAAAATATAGCAACTGAGAAGATAAACAACCCACAAAACATAACATATATCTCTATTATTATTATTTAATATTATATCTATATAACAATAAACTTTTGCCGCAACATCTCCACAAGAAGCTTTTTTCCTTCCTTTGAGTTCTTGAAGGCTTAAACCACCTCCTTCTGACATATAGGGCAGTTCTGAAGTTGAAATTTGAAGTCTTTAAAGGTCAATATGAATGAGCTAAAGAAAATTTGCATAAAATAACAGCAAAACGTCGAAAAGCTAAAATGGGCATAGCTATAGTTTTACACAACCAAAAGTCAGATATTTTTTCTTCGTACCTTCCTTAACTTCAACCAGTCAGTGATGCATTTTGTATGATATTGGTGTGAGCAAGGCAACGTGATCAACCGGTCTCCAAAGTTGAAATCCATTTGACATACGACACAGCTAATAGCACAAATGATGACATTCTTATCAGAAAACTAATCCAACACCTATTTCTTGATGCAGAATTAATCAGCAAGTTTTTAAAATAATGTTTTCCTCAAAATTTTCAATGTACCCTTCATATGTACGGCTTTAAACTACTTACAAGTTCGGGCTTTAGGGTCCATTGGCTATACAAAATATACTTTAAAAGGAGTAAAATAAGTTAAAAGAAACGCTGTTACCTTTCTTCCTTTTTCTTGTTCTTTGAAAATAATCCGGACCTGTACTTGCAAGTTGGTAACTGGGAAATGCGGGAGGCTGATATTCCTCTGCTTTCACTGCCAAGGGCTTCGACCAAATGTAGCAATTCCTACACATTGTAAACGATGCCATTTAAGATGATCAATCGTATGAACAATAATCTGAGTCATGAAACATCTATTTACATTAATTAAATCATGGTTCTAACAAGATCAGTTAGCCAATGGAGTAACTGGTCAAATTAAGATTCATTTAGCTGATGGGTCAAATCAAGATTCAGTTAGTCAGGTGGGTCATTGGTATATCAATATCCATTAGATAACGGTTCATATCATTATTCATTTCAGTTAGACCTTGGATCACAATATATCATTATTAGCTAATATATACCTCATATTGCATACCATCAGTATCAATGGAATCTTCTACTGAAATCAAGCTTGCAGCCTGTGCCTGGACATTGTACATAGAGTTTGTTGAACTATATCAGAAAGAATAAATTATATGCTAACTTCAAATGTAAGGATGCTATACCCTCGGAGTTTCTATAGAACTTTCTGTACTACCTGCAGAACATGTAAAAGTAGTGTTAGCAAGTTTGCAAGTTGCACTCAACCATGTTTTTTTGTTACATAAACTCATTATTAAACATTCTTGAAGATAGTGTTTGGGGTTGCATTATTTAACTGCTCATAGTTAATTGAATGCTTCAAAAGCACCAAGTAGTATCTGAATGTTTGGATAGACAAGAGATGAGTGCTTATCTGCTGAATTTACATTGAAACAAGCACTTACGTTTAGGCACCATTTTTGACGCTTATAACTAAATGCATTTTTATAAGTAAGCACTTCGAAAATTTGCAATCCAAAACAAGATAACATATATTAATTTTACACTATAAATTAAAAATTTAGAATAATTTTGCGACCAACCACTTGTGCTGCCACTATGTTCGGATATGAGAAGATCATCAAAACCCTCCCCTAATTCCTGTAAAGATCTAGCCAAAGCTTCATCTATCGCTTCCTGTGTCATGGCAGCTTCATTCCTAGACGCTTCACCTTCATCTTCCAAAAGATGACCCCAATCATTTATATCATCATCATCATAGGTAATGGCACGTTTGTTCTTGTCACGTTCTTGAAATGACTGATACATGCTTGCCTGCACATTATACAATCAAAGGTACAACCTCTTAATTAACGACCGTCTCGTATTATTATATCAAAGGGTAAGATCGTTCAAGTTAAACTTGGAACAATTTTTTAAGATTACCTGTTGCAACAGAACCTCTTCATAACTAAGACCATCATCGTTTGGAAAAAACTCTACCAAATTCTCAGCAATTTCATCCGGGACTCCAGAATTCAGATAATGATCATGAAGCCCCACACTTCTACTCATGGATGCTAGTCAAAGATAGACAACACAAGGACTCCTAAAACCAAAAAATTTATTTCTATTTTATATCCAATAAAATGAAAAACAAAACTCGTGGATATTAGCATAAACAGTTAAACGGATATTTTCTTTCTTCAGATTACTCGAGGACTAGAAGCGCGAGTTTTTGACTCGTATGTAATGTATCCTACCTAGGCCATCCCTATGTTTACCTAGAAATGTTCGAACCCAAGACCTTTTGTCAGAACATCAAGACGTCTAACCACTGGGCCACGGCCACGGCCACTTTGGTATAGTGGTTCCATAGATATAAAATATGGCAGAGAAAATTAAGAATAACTATTTAAAATCCATCCAAATCCTGACCGTAATAACTACGATGGATTATATAATAAGGGATCCAAGGCCATTATGAATGAAAGTTATATATACACAATTACACATGAAACAAGTTAATTGTATCACTAATGGGCCAAAATCTAATTAAAAACTTCATTAAACATAGATTTCAGGTTTTCATATGCATATTTTTAATTTTTCTTCCCCATTTGAGTTATGTCCATAATTAATGAGGGAAATCTGAATATTAAAATTTAAACAAATAATATATACTACTATTCATGTAATCATTAATAATGTCATGCTTTCAGTGAGACCTCCCCATTATAGGACAACATATAAGGCTTGTGATAATTTCACATAAAATTTTGTGTTTATTAATTATTATTATATAAGATTCAGCTGTCAAACAAAAATGACACAAATGTAGATAAGTCTAAAAAAACATAAACAGAAGAACAGATCAAGAAGTACACATTATTGGGTGTTAAAGATTCTTAACAAATTCAAGAAAAAATGTGAGGAAAAGTTATTTTTGTTTTTTTTACCTTTGATAATAAGCCAAAAGGAGGAAATTGTGAATTGGTTACGTTCACCGCCAAAGAAGAGTGTTTTTTAGGGAGTACACAAGAGTCTTGCAGTGAGTGTGAGTGAGAGTGGGTGTGGGTGTGGGTGTGGGTGTGTATGTGTATGTGTATGTGTATGTGTATGTGTGTTTTTTTCTTTCTTTTTTTCTTTTTTTTTTGGGAAGTAAAAGAGCCATAAAGACATTATTATTATGTGTGTTCTGTCTTATGGTCCACTCCATCAATCTATCTATATCTCTGTAGATATTACCAAGATCAATATCAAGAAGGGTTGATGATCATCCGTTCTAATTGACATTCTGCTCACCAATTTTAATATAAACGAGATATGTCACCCGGACGTTGCCCCGGGAAACATTATATATGACATCCGTCACCAAAACTGTTACTTTATTATAGCCTCTAACTTAAATTCCAAATTTCTTGACTAGTCAATGTGCCTATATAGTATAATAAGTGTAGAATTTTGATGAATAAAATCAATAATTATCAAAGTAATTTTTATGATCAATACAAGTAGTAAAATAGAAATAATAATAAAATTATACATCAAAAATGGTGGAGTATAACATTTAGGGGGAGAGGGGGACGACTAAAAGAAAAAAAAAAAGAAAAGAGAAGTTGTATTTCTATTAGAACTCTTGTTAAATTATATATTAATATATCCTAATTACATTCAAACTTTAAAATACTTATCCTTATAATAAATATAAGTAAATACCTAAACAAAAAAAAATAAAACTATTTTTCTCCTCCTTCTCTTTTCTTGCGTCACCTAAAGAGAAAAAAAGAGGGAAACTCTCAAGATCAAAGCTATAATTTTTCTGGTAAGCTTAATTTTAATTCTTATGAATCTTGATTTAAATTAAAATTAATAATAAAATTCTTAAAGATTATATTCTATTCTTTTCAAGGTATCTAAGAAGGAAATCATCAATCTTGGAGTAAATCACTTGTCTTCTCTTTTCATAATATATATATATATATATATACATATATATATATATAAGCATATCTTTTTATTTATTAATCTTTATTTATAAGTAACCTATGTTGATGAATATATATATATATATATATATATATATTATGGCAAAATTTATAATAATGAATGAAAGGTGTTTTTTTTTAGGGTTAAGTCAAAAGCTTGAAGTATAAATCATATTAATGTTAAAAGTTTAAGTATTTAATGTAGCATAATAATTAATGTAACTAAAGAAATCCAATTATGAACGCATGAAAATCATAATAACTGATGTAAATAGGTGTTGGAAAGATTTGAAAGTTTATCTATAAATATTTAGTTGTAATAGTCTTTATAACAATAAGTTGAGTTATTTCAGAATCTGGACAGATTCGGTTTGTTAACTTTGAAAGGTCGTATCTTGGTCATGGAAGATGGTTAAGTCATGATTTTGGTGTCTAAAATTAATTTCAGGAAGTCTACTTTCTGGTGGTGGAAGTGGTTTCGTGTCAAAATATGAAGTTTAAGGTTGTCAAACGAATTTTATAACAAAACTGCGCAAAGCTGAGTTTTCTGAACAGATTTAGGTCGAATTCAAATAGTCATATCTTGGTCGATTTTATGAGCTGGAAAATTATTTTTTTCTAGAAACATTTTTAAGATGTTAAGAGTGTACAGTAAAAATTTGGATTTTTTTTGAAGCTTCGAAGGCCCTTAACTTTTATAAAACTTTTCTGCGCGCAAACAGTGAATTTTCTGACTAGTCTGTGATTATGGAATTTTTAAAAAATAGTTAACGTGCGAAATAAATTAAGTAAAAATTCATGTAAGTTTATAACACTCTAAGGTTACAGTAGTTAAGATTTGAAAACTTGAATTGTTTGTCTCATCTTAATAAAAAATAGATAAATTTACCAAAAATTTCAGCGAATAAGAGCTTGTAGAACTAAATCATAAATCATTAAAACAAATACTCTATATTAAGTTATGTGACTTGTAACTTAACAATATATGACAAATCAGTTGGGAATATTTTGAAAGTAGCCATATATGTATATATCATCAAATACGGGTTACAATGGATGGTTCTTGACCATATCCATAATTGTAACTTGTTCATATATATGTTGTGTAGATTCTAGCGACCTTGTTGGACTTTGCATAACTACTTGCTTGTTGAGGTGAGTTTCGTGGCCCCTTTTTATTTTATTTATTTGGGGGAAAATGATGCTCAAAACACTTTTCATTTCTTTACTAGTTGTGCCAAAACTTGTTTGTTTTCTTGGACAAATACGTGTAATTATGAAATGTGTATTGTAACAACCGTCTTAGAAATGTTCTTATTAAGTTCTTAAAAACGTACATTTGCCATTAGAACGGCCAGACAGTTCAATTTGATTAAGTTCTTGACGTACTTTAGACCTCCATTATGTGCTTATGTGAAGGTCAATTTGGTCTAAAAACCTTGATTTATATGACGAGTTCATGATTATGTGCAATGAAATGATAAAGTTCGGTTCATAAACGTTCATGTTCATTAAAGTTCTAGTTCAAAACGTTCGCAAATGGTCCTTGCATTTATTGGGTTCATTAAATGTGGAAATGTATATATAGAAAAAGATGGAAACTTAGAGAGAAAAGTCACAACACTATTCATTCTCTTCTTCTCTCTACTTTCTCACACTAAAACACATAGTGCAGCCACATTTTCACACACAAAATTCATCCTTTGATTTTGGATTGTTAAATCAAAATCACTTGTACTTTTAGCATCCTTGTGATAATCAAAACGTGTTTCTGGAATCAAATCTCAGGTAACAACAACAAATTATGAGTTTTTAATCAAATTAAAAGTGAACTTTTTATACTTTATGTTCTTGATGATTTGGTCCAATTTTGATATGAAATCGTGTTAATGATTAATGGGTTTGTGTCTAAATGTGTTTAATAACATGTATGTGAACAAATTTGGGCCATAACATGATTTAATTTACAAAACCCATTTTGTGAAAGTGAAAGTAAACTTGTTCTTGAGGTTATGACTTGTTCATGTGTTATTTGATCTTGAAAAGCATTAAAAGTGTTATTGGTTAAATGTTAATATGCATATATGTACAAGTTTTATGTTTTAACTTGTCCTGGATTCGATCTAGATCTTTGTGAAATGACCTTGTTCTTGTTTCAGCCGGGTTTGGCACCTAAAACGATCCTGGTGGGACGATCTTGAGCCCAAGATCGTCCTGGCCAGCCTTTGGTTCATAGTTCATTGTTCAATCGATCTTGTGTGGTGTTGTAGTATTGTTGGTACGTTTAATGGGTAACCGATCCTTTGGATTGGTTTAGCTCAAACTCTTGATCATGAATCGATCATGAGACTTGTTCTTGTTCCTTGGACTCTAGGACGATCCTGACCAGTCCATTGGGACGATCTTGGGGTCTGTTCCTTCAAAACGATCTTGTACATTGAACCTTAAGACGATCTTCAGATTTTGATCCCCAAAACGACCTTGAGTTCTTGTGTACCTAAAACGATCTTGATGAGACGATCTTGTGCTCCACTGCTAGGACGATCTTGCCTTGAAGTCACCTAGGACGATCCTGAAAGTCACCTAGGACGATCTTGAGGAGAAGCCAAAACGATCTTGACATCCAAACCCTAGACGACTTTGTTCACTTCTATAACAACACGTACTTGTTCTTTAACACACCACACTTGATCCTTAATCATCTGATCAATTCATAACAACATCATTACTCGATTAAACACATCTAAGGCTGATCATCTACACTTAAGCTAGATCATGGTTCGATCTAAGACGACGTACAAAGTGCAAACCCTAATTAAAGTACAATTAAGACATGTTCTATCTTGATTATCAAAGTACGGGTTCTATGATCAATTAAATTGAGTTCTAAAGACTAACAGTCCATCATTAAAGACATGTTCAACTCATTAACACGATAAGTACTTATGTGTGAGTTCAAAGACGTTCAATTCGAGTCCAGTTCATGTACTTAAAGTCCATTTAAAACTCTTTCGAGTCAAAACGTTCAAAGATCTTCAAAGGACCAAACCATCAGTTCATCAAGGACATTTCAGTGATTGAATAATCACATGAACTAATATACGTACTTATTTATGATCTATGATATGTATTTAGGCATCCATCAAGACGTGCTTGGATTGCGATAGATATACTTATCTATCTTTGTGCTTGTTCACTGTGCTAATACTACTTGTGCTTGTACCAGATCACTGTGAGTTCACTAATCCCCCTTTCGTACATTTGTTCAAAGTTCTTTATCGGGGACTAAAAAGCATGAAAACTATTTTCGTACTTGTACGCATGTTCGTGAACTATTTTACGTACTATATTATGAGCTTGATCTTGAACTACTTATGAAATGATTCTTAAACTGATTAAAAGAGTATTTAAGTCTTGAATGGGCAGGATCTTAAATACATCTATACTACTTGATCTTTACCATGTTCTAGTTCGTACATGTACTCGTTAAGTTCTTGTTCACTGCTATCAATTCATCTCCCACAGTTCAGGGAATGAACCGTAGGTAATTATGGACAGCGCTGTTTAGGGTAGGCCCACCCTCATTCTCCACAGTTCAGGAGGATGCATATTACTTGTTCTTGTTCATGTCATTGTTCTGACATAGATCTTACTTGACGTACTTGAGCTATATGAGCATACTATTACATTAAGGTTCAGTTCTGGCCAATCGGTTTAGCAGTGAAAACTTATAACTAAAGTTTATTATATGTTCTTGTTCTATTCATACTATTATAAAGTGCTTGTGTTCAAAGTGCAGTTCTTGACCTAGTTCTTACTATCATAAAGTACTTGTGTTCAAAGTGCAGTTCTTGACCTAGTTCTTACTATCATAAAGTACTTATGTTCAAAGTGCAGTTCTTGACCTAGTTCTTACTATCATAAAGTACTTGTGTTCAAAGTGCAGTTCTTGACATAGTTCTTACTATCATAAAGTACTTATGTTCAAAGTGCAGATCTTGACCTAGTCCTTATTATTACAAAGTACATTGGTTCGACGTACAAAACTTATGATCTTGTTCTTATCATACATATATACGTATATGTAAACTAAAAGTACATTATGTGAATCTCACCAACTACTTTCGTAGTTGACCTTTGAACTTACATGCTTTTCAGGTTAGGTTCATAGTTCTTTAGCATAGGAGTCTTCCTTTCTAAGCTCATACTTTTGGCGATTGTTCAAGCGTACAAGTTCAGGAGCTATGGAGATCTTCCTTGCTACATCAGTTCAAGTTCTGTTCTTAAAAGACAATTGTTCTGTCTTCCAGATATTGACTATTCTAAGCTCATTCATGTTCTGTAATAACAATCGTACTTCTGTTCTTTAAATATAGTAATGGTTGTGTTGGAACTTGTACTGTGTGCAATTGTGCTTATCTGTGCATCCCGTATATTCCACTTTAGCGGGGTATTACATGTATGCTAGCTTGTTTGTGTTGATTCTATGATGCAATAGATGTCTGTTGATATCTATTGAAGACTATTTAAAATCTATCGACCAACTATATACTCCAGCTGGTAGTTGTTGGTATTATAGTGTGTGATTGAGTTGTTGGCAAGTGATGTGATTGAGTTGTTGGCAGGAGTGATGGGGATTGTGTTGTTGGATAACTATGATGGCATTGATCAGTATTTGAATTGCATACAGGCTGCTACATGTTTATATTTATACTATTGTCCAAACCTCATATATCATGTACAACAAACTCATTTGTATTCCTTTAAACCTACGAACTCACCAACGTTATGTTGACATTTTCGAGCATTCATTTTCAGGTAATAAAAATGCTTAAGGAGAGTGAGCTTATGGACTTTAGGAAGACTAGTAAAGAGATCCTTCATGGACTCCTAGATTGCATTTGAAACATTGAACTCTATTTGCAATTTGCTACTTCTTTTTATATTTGAGGCGTGTTGCCTAGACTTTCTGCTTGTGGAATTTACATTTATTTGAATTTAAATTTAGTATGACTCTATTATAAAGTCCATGTGCTATTGCTATATCTTTTCGTCATATCCTACGATTCCGCCTAAGGTGGGGTGTGACATTACATTTGTTAACGGTTTAATAAAAAATATTATTCAAGAGATAAGGTGCCATAAACTTTTTGAAGAAAACATGTATTATTCAAATTAATGAAAACTGACATTTGTCAGTTAAAAAATAAACTGTAAAAGTTTTGTGTGAAAGTGAAAGTCGTTCGCATAATAGTTTAGTGCTAAAAGTATAAGAGACTTAAATGTTGTGGTGAAAATAAAAGAAAATCAAAAAGTATAAAATATTAGTGCTAAAAGTATAAGGGGTTAAAATATTATGGTGAAAATAAAATGAATAGAAAGTTTATTATTCTTTACAAGTTTTCCCGTACATTTTTTTTTAATATATGTGTTAAAAAGTTTGTTGCTAAAGTATAAGAGGTTAAAACGTTGTAGGTAAAATAAAAGATTATCAAAAAGTAGAAAAATTTAGTGTTAAAAGTGTAAGTAGTTAAGATATTGTGGTGAAAATAAAAATATTAAAATTTTTATTAAGAATTATAAAGGTTTTGTTTTAAAAGTGTAAAGAGTGAAACTATTGTGGTGAAAGTAAAAATTAAAATAAAAAATATACTATTCTATACACATTTACCCGTACCTTAAAATAAAAGAAAATTAAAAACTATGAAAGTTTAGTGCTAAAAGTGTAAAGAGTTAAATTATTGTGGTGAAAATAAAAAGAATACAAAATTTACTAAAAAATATTATAATATAGTGCTAAAAGTGTAAAGATTAAAAGTTTTGTGTTGAAAATAAAAAGAATAAAAAGTTTACTATAAAGTATTATAGTTTACTGCTAAAAGTGTAAAGATTGAAATTCCTGTGGTGAAAGTAAAAAGAATAAAAAGTATACTATTAACTAAAAAATATTATAGTTTAGTACAAAAAGTGTAAAGATTGAAAGTTTTGTTGTGAAAATAAATAGAACAAAAAGTTTACTAAAAAGTATTGTAGTTTAGTGCTAAAAATGTAAAGATTGAAAGTTATGTGGTGAAAATAAAAAAAATTAAAAATATATTATTCTTTACACGTTTTTCGATACTTTGTTTTTAATATATATATATATATATATATATATATATATATATATATTATAATAAACGAAATTAAAAAAAATACAATATGGATATAGATACAAATATCATATATATATATGTGTGTGTGTGTGGAAAATGATAAATCCTCATAACCAAACAGTTTAATAATCCTCCTAATATATTAAGAAAATGACATGTGGTATCCACTAATTTTCTTTCCTAATCTTGCCCCCTGATTTTTTTGCATGTCATCATCTCATAATTAGGAGGATTATTAGGCTAATTGGTTAGGATGATTAACAAAAACATATTAATCAAAGCTAAAAAATTGAGGAGAGAATATGATGTGTTTAAAATCCGGGTTTTAGATTTCAGGTCCCCATGTTTCGTAACAATTTTTCTTAATCTTTATTTAATTAATAACATCTAATTTAATGTGGTTGATTTGGGAGTGTAAAGAGGTTTAGAGAAATTTGGCTTCTTTGAAAGCTTGTTGTTTTAGTTTTTGATATTATTTTTCAAATACTCCGTATCATTCTTTGCATATGTTTATAATTGTTTTTGACAACAAATGCTCCTCAATATATATAAAAATTATAATAATATGATAAATAGTTAGTTTTGATGTTTCTTTGATGTTTCTTGCTTTTTATTCGAACATACTGAAGCCAATGTTCAATGTTTATATTAAACATTATAATCATCGTGAAGGCGACAAAATCCCTATAACCAATTCGACAATTTAATCGATCAACACGAAAACTAAAGAAGGAAACATATGAAAATTAACTTCATAAAAATATTGAATCTAGTTAACCTTTTTTTTTCTCAACTTTAGTTAAATAAAGAATTTGTAGTTTGTTATATCTAAACTTAATAAGACAACCACAAACAACAATTTTAGACTATAATTACAAAACTAAAGAAGGAAAACATATGAAAATTAACTCCATATAAATATTGAATCTAGTTAAACATTTTTTTTCAACTTTAGTTAAATAAAAAAATTTGTAGTTTGTTATATCTAAACTTAAAACAAACACAAACTACAATTTTAGACTATAATTACGAAAACTAAAGAAAAATATATAACTTTTAAAAAGTACATACCAATTTATCAACAAAGATTATCTCGAACGTTTTAATTTTCTTTGGGTTGTTCCACTCCGAAACAGTCCATACATGCACAACACAGAGTCGTAGATGATAGTTAACATGTGTTGGCAAAAGATCTTCAAGATGAACTAACTTTGTCTTGTTTTTGGTTGTTGAAGAAGAAGTCATGATGAACCTATAATAGACAACAAACTAAATTAATAGAGATAATAATAACAATAACATAAGAATTTAATGTTGAATAATAATAATGATTAAATATAAACATAATATATATTAAAAAAAAAACCTCTTGGTAGTCGACTTCTTGATATACGACTATTTTTTTGTTTTGGTCGTAGGTTTTTGTTTTTGGTTGAGGATATGTTAGGGTTTATTCCTAGGTTGTATATAGATGTAATCTAATTTTTGAGAGACTTTTAAAGATATAAAGATTTTTTATTAATAATAAGGTCGGCCTATAGATTTAATAATTAAAAAAATATTTAAAAAATAGAAGATTAATGAGAATTAAGAATTAGGCTAAAGGAGGAGGATTAAGGATGTCAAATGTACCACAACCCCCTATTTTAGTTATATTATAGATTAATATTAATCTATGTTAATTAATTGTCCATAAAAAAATTAAAGTTAATTTTTGATCTAAGCTATTCAAGTTAATAAGCAAAACAATCTTAGCACATAAATTAAAAGTCAAAGTTTGATTAAAATAAAAGTCAAAATATATCTATAATCTATATCTATAAACTTTTATAAAACATATTGAATTTTTTATTTTAAGAAATTCAGCACTTTTTTACACCTAAAATATCCCAATTTCTTAATTTTAATTCCCCTATACACTTAATCAATACTTTTATATTATCTAATAAAAAAAAAACTCTCTCTTTAAATGTTACATGGGAAAATTATCTAAAATAACATTAATAATTAAATTACACTATCAGTCTTTTATTTTTTAAAATATCTTCATTAACCTTTTTAATCAATTACTTTTACATCTATTATCAACACCTTTACATCTATATCTACACCATTTGACGCCACATCCACCACCAACAGTCGCTCCCACCACTACATCGTCGCTGGTACGAATACCGCAGTATTACGCGGATACCATGCTAGTAACTACTAAAGTATATATCACCTTTCAAAAAGAAAAGCTGTATATATTTCGATATTGATATATTGCCATAAATTGGAATAACAATGACATTGGTGATACAACAAGGCGGTAAATTTTTGACTTTTCTAGTGTAAAATTAGTAAAAGATTTATAGTTTTAACAACGTCAAATATTCATAATGGAATTTCTTTGACTAAAATGATATCTTCCATTCCAATACAATGGATGGAAATCCATGCTACTACAGATTAAAATTCGGGAATTTATCAACATATTAGCAATGACATTCAACAAAGTCAAACATTCATAATGAATACGACATTTTTAAATTTGTAAAAGATTTATTCTATACCATTATAAAAAAGTACATCATTTTTTTTTCATTTCAAATTACTAAGATTTTAACCAACAAGATAAAAATGGTAAAGTGTTTTCATGTACAAATTTCTTATTTCATATTCTCTAAAGCTGATGTTATTGTATAAGGTAAATATGTTGTTATTCATGTTTTGTTTTTTCTGTTTTTTTGTTTTCTTATATATATATAATAACAAAGTTTTTACATATTTTATACTTTTTCTGAAAGTTTAAAGTTATCAATCACTTAAAATAATGATGAAAAAAAAGTTACACATGACTTGAATGAGGAGGACTTCATGGGACATCATCTTTTCAATGAACGAGGATTCTAAGGGCAAGGGTGCAGAGCTACATTTTGGCTCTTTTGCATGGTTTTGACTCTTTTTCCATCAAGCACAATACGTCATGTGTTTTTGTCAATAGCTTGCCAATTTGTTGCCAAATGTTATGGTGTAATGTCAAAACTTGTCAATTCTTGGCAAAGTACAATTATCAAATAAATCCTAAACTTTCAATAAATGTAAAAACACAATACAAATAGAAGTTAAAAACATTACACCTAGAAATAAAAAACAATACAACTAAAAAATAAAAACATACTAATGCAACCCGTCATGAGGCCACCCATATTTGTCGGCAATATTGCGTTTGTGTTGCAAAATTATGCTACCCATGGGATTGACCAAATGATCGTGAGGTTGCAAAAAGATATGGATTTCGTGATCCATCGTTTTTTTTTCATTGCCATTCGAGTTGGGATGCTAGCAAATCCCGCGCAAGCTTCTCAAGTTCTTCAAGGGCGTCCAACCTCATTTGCTGAGCTTTTTCTTCTTAGTTTGCCAAATTCACCTCCCTATACTCCTCAACGGATTCAAGCAAAACATCTTTGCTTTTGCCCAAACTCGCTCCCTTACCACGTGTTTTGCGAGGAAACGATGGCATCGAGTTCTCATTCAAATCGGGAACTCGAGTGTAGTGGCTCGACTCATCGTTTCGAACCTTTTTCTCACTCCCGCTAGTATTATCGGTGTGAGAAAGCCGGCCGTAGGAGTATTAGGCTCGGTTGAAGTATCACCAAAACCACCCGCCAGTGGAACATATGAGAACTTGTCATGTTCGCTCACAACTTCCCAAGCTTTAAGATGTCGAAATCCCTTATTCTTGTGTCATTTCGACCGCTCTTCTAAAGCTTGTCTTAAGATATAGGCCTCATTGGCACCGCTAGCACATTGATGTTTCTATAAACACATAAAAACAACAAATATATATATATATATATATATATATATATATATAAGAGGAAAGTTAACCATTGTATTGTAGATTTCGGTAAACTCGTTCAATTTCGGTTGCATTTTCTTCCACTTTGTGTTGACTTGATGGTACGTTCGTTGATGATTCTTTTGTTGGCTAATCTAGTGTTCAAGAATCCTATTCCAAAAAGATTCGTATCTTTATTGATTGACGGTGGTGAGATCCGTAGAGATATGAAAATAAGATCGGGCCAACAATTCTTTATCTTCTCCGGTCCAAGCGATCGGGGGTTGTCTTGTATTTTTTTTTGCCTTCCCACCACCGGGATGAGGTGGCGCCGGCCTCCACCTCCTCGCTAGAGGTGTCTCGTACATCGTCATATGCCTCGTCGGGTTGCACTTGGTCATTATCATCATCAAGAAACCTGATCCTCGGCTCGGATCTATAAGGAAGTCAAAAGTGGGTCGTGCTGACTTGCACGGGGAAAGCATCGTTCAAGAATTGAGAGATGTTGTCAATGGAGTTTTGAATTGATGAACCGCCAAAATCGTATTGTTGTTTGACGTTTTTTGGTGGGCGGAATGGTAGTTGATTTTTTGGTGCTCGGTATTTTTTGGATGTTTTTTTGTTTGTAGGAATCTTTTTGAAAAATATAAATGAAAGAGATAAGTAAGAAATAATAAAGAGAATATATGAGTTTTTGTAGAAGTGAGAAAAAAAAACGAAAGATTAAAAGGTATATATAGGTAATAAGATGAGGAGTAAATTTTGTAATTTTTTTAAATAAAACAAACGGTCACTTTAGCTAGGAAAAAAAAAAAAAAACGGTAACAAAAGATGCTCCTGACGTTCACTAGCATCGGCCAAATGTGGCGGATTGATGTTGCAGATACACATGCTACAATGTTGCCAAAGAGCCGATGCTTTTTGCCGACTGTACCCTCACCCTAAAAAAAGAAAGCGATGTTTCATTGATAAGAAAGCAGAAGCGTGCTTGGAAGCAATGAAATCTCATTAGGTTATCGATGTTCAGAATTCGAACAATGAAAAGGTTATTGATGAAAAGGCAAACTTGGAAGCAATGAAATCGATAACCTTCTCATCGTTTGATTTTTTTCATCGTAACTTTTTCATCGTCCGAATTCTGAACATCAATAACCTCATGAGATTTCATTACTTCCGAGTTAATTTGCCTTAATTATGCTTCCGTTTTCTTGTCAAGGTAATATCACTTTCTATTATAGAATCGTAATTCGTTGGAACGGTGATGCCCCCGATGAAGGCGATGTCCTCATTAAGGTCATATGCAACTTCTTTTTTCGTCAAATTTTTAAGTGATTGATGACTTCAAACTTGTAACAAAAGTATAGAATGTGTAAGAAACTGTGTTATTATATACTCGTATATAATAAAAACATAAATAACTATAACATATATATTTACATTATACAATAATATATCATTTTTAGTGAATATGAAGAAAACGAATGTAAAAACACTTCACCCTTTTTATCTCTTATTGGTTGAGAACTTGGTACTTTAAAATGAATAGAAAATGATATGTTTTTTATAATATTATTGAATATGTTTTACAAATTTGAGGATATCATATTCTTTGTTGAATGTGTCATTGCTAATATATTGATAAATTCCCGAATTTCTATA
The DNA here is from genome assembly GCF_010389155.1 of Erigeron canadensis. Taxonomy (NCBI): domain Eukaryota; kingdom Viridiplantae; phylum Streptophyta; class Magnoliopsida; order Asterales; family Asteraceae; genus Erigeron; species Erigeron canadensis. The sequence continues at coordinate 29,312,185 of NC_057762.1, forward strand.
TGTAATTTCGAAATATACATAGCATGGATTTTCTCATTTTCATCCATTGTATTGGAACGGAAGCTGTCATTTGACGAGTCAAAGAAATTCATTAGGTTGTTTACTATATATAAATTCACTACACAATTATAAAAGATATGAAAATTTTTATTCCGTTCAATTTCTTTTTTGGGAAATAAGAAAATAGCTATAAAAAGTAAAGGGTTTAATACGTACAAAGGTAACCTATTTACACAAATTTCCAACTTACTTTGTTTTTGTCTATTTAAAGAACCTTATTTTCAAAAAATTTCTAATAAAGGGTATCTCGTTAGTTTTCAACAAACGACACCTGTTAAGTGCCACGTTATCAGATTTGCTGACTGGGCAGTTGACTTTGACTAACTTATCCAAAATGAACACATATAAGTTAGTTATAGTCAACTGCCACGTCAGCAAATCTGATGACGTGACATCGGTAACGTAACACTTAACGGACGTTGTCTGTTAAAAACTAATGAAGTACCCTTTATAAGGAAATTTTTGAAAATAGGGTCCTTTAAATAGACGAAAACAAAATAGGTTACCTTTAATAAGAAATTTTTATAAATATGTTACCTTTTTATGTATTTTTCCCAAAAGTAAATGATATAAACTTCAAAGGCCACATGACATTTCTTTATTCAGTTATATATAGTGAGTTTTAATTTAATGATAGAGCAAACTATGATGTGAAACATCACATGTCTTTTCATAGCATTAGACTGTCTGGAGTGAGGCGGCTTTAAGCCCAGCGTCGCCCTTTTCCAACCCGGAACATTGCCTTGAAGAGCGGCAAAGGCCAAAAGAAATTTCTTGGGGAAGATATATGTCCCCTTCAACATTTGTTTTTCCTAAAAAAATGAGCCGTTGAACGGCTCTTTCCCCTTCCCCATATACATTCCGGCGACGGCAGTGGCGATTTTTCAACAAATAAATCCAAAACACATGTATGTATGTATACACACACACATATATATATATATGTGTGTGTGCATGAATACCTGATAAAAAAAATCTGGCGGCGGGTAGTGGGCGATTTTCCGAAGAGTTTTTCGACGAGATTTCTTTCCACCTTCTTTTCGGTGTGTTATTTTCCGGCTAATCTTTATCCCCATTTTCTTTCTTCAGTAATAAATTCTTTTTTTGTTTGCAATCAATAGATTGAGATAAATAGATAGATAGAATAGAGAACTAGAATAGAGATGTGTGTATGTTTTTCAATCGACAGAGAGATCTAGAATAGATATGTGTGTCTGTGTTTTCAATTGGCAAAAATATTGTGTTTCAACTTTCAATCGGTTGTTTTTTGTTTGTTTGTTTTTTTTTTTTTTGGTTTAAATGTAAATATAATTAACTAAAAAAAACAATTAAAGGAGGCTTCTCTTTCACTCCAAGAAAAAAGAGGGGCATCTCTTTGAGAAAGCCCCAGCCACATGACGGAAGTCGCCCCCATGTGGGGAGCCCCAAAGGAGTCTCACTCCTTATAGTCTTGAAATCCTCTAAAGTTTGTGTGTTTAAACCTCCATTATTAAAGATCGAGAAATGCTTAATGGTAAATGGAAGTTGTAGTTAACGTGGAAAAAAAAAATTATACATTTCATATCAAAACCTACTTTTAAATATTATGATAAGTGTAAAACTATTTAAATTATTTTTAATAAAAAATTATAAGATTGCCTTTAATAAAACCCTTAAAACTTAGATGTCGAAGTTTTTAGTTCAGATATAAAACAACATCATATTTTTATTTCTTTTGATTCTCTTTTTGGATGTAATAATACAAATTTGTTATCATTTTGTTCTTTTCTTTTTTATCTTTACTAATGATTATAACTTTACAAAAGGTAATAATACTTAAATATTACATTATTTATATAACTTTTTTCTTGGTAGTTTATCTAGAGGGTGCCTTTTTGTCTGTGTTCTCATGATTGATGCTATTGAACGATCTTGTAATCTCCTTAAGAGCACATAACTCACAATATACGAGAGAAAGATATCAGCACGTTGCGGCGATGATGGATGTGGCGGCGATGGTGGTGAGTAATGGCGGCGGTGACAGGTGGTGGTAGCGAGCGGCGGCGGTGGCGGCGGAGATTGGTGGTTGTGGCGGTGGCGCCGATGAGTAGTGAAAGTTATTAATATAATGTGGCTATAATGTATGGTATATCATGCATTAAAATGTGTTCATTGTTGAACTTAAAATCAATATTGAAATTTTAAGTTTAAAGTTGAAAATTAAAAGTAGATTTACTTTATAAAGGAATATAGACGTATAGATATAGATACTCAACTCCAAATTAAAAATGTGATTATTAAAAAAACTTGAAATAATGTTTTTTTTATTTATTTATTTTTCAAAATATATGTATCATTTAACGAAAGTAAAAAATGAAAGGGAAAAAAGAAATACAATGGAAGCACGTAGGTACAGAAGGAGTCAATGAGATGTGACTACCAACGCGCGTCATGCTTCATAATCGATCGACAACCTGAATAGGTGCATAATGGCCGGGTTAAAGTCATATACCGTACGTTAAATAAAAAAAATTCTTATGAGGGTAAATAATTTACAGCATATTTATAAAAGTGTGCATTCGTGATATAATTAAACGAGGAAACAAAAATAGTGTAAAGTATGATGCTCCTGTAAAGAATCATCACAGAATTACAAAGCAGGTTTGATATATCAATCTAACGAACTAAGGCCCAAATGGCCCAAACAGCAGTTTCGATTTTAAATTTTTCCAAATCATTGAAGCAGATTTGTTTCAATTTTTCCAAATGGCCCGAACAGCTAGCAGTTTCGGATTGCGATTACCATGTTGAGAATGGTTCAGAAGATATATAATATTCAGTTGAATATGAAAGTATAATGAGATGGTTGCTTTCAAGAAGGAAAAAGTAACAAGATTTCAAATTTCAATTCAGACATCTCACAATCTCAATTTAAAATTAAAGATAACAATATGCATGATTTTCAAATGGGAAAGTAACAATTATTGTCAAATATACGATAAATCTTTATGTATTGAGATTAATAGAAGATATGAAACTTGATATGGCCTCAAACAACTCTTTGGCTTTATCTTTGTCAAAATATTCAATCCCATGTTCCCCATCTCCATAGAAATACTTAGTCTCTATACCTTTCAACTCCAAAGACTTCGCAAACGCTACTTGACGATCATACATTAAATCATCATTACGAATAACCATCATCACTGTCCAACCCAATTCCTTGGCCCGGTCCAAACCATCCGGGCCACCACCCATCATCGGGTTAGAATACTCATGGTCACGACTCGCATCAACAGGGAGACACAAATGCCAAAACATATCACTTGTTGGTAGAGTAAAAAGCTCGGCATTAGCAAGCCGGATATCTGATTCAGTTCGATCCTCACCTCCTACAAACACATTGTGAAATATTACCCCTTTTATTCGTATGGGCTCGAGCTCATGAATTTCTTTAGATGAACGTAACCCTGCATGGCCCGCTAGGTTTGCACCAGCACTAGTACCCATTAAGTAACAATTAGATAAATCAGCAAATTTTGTTAGCCATGGATCTTGGCTTGACTTTACCCAATGTAAAGCCTCTACACCGTCTTCATATGCTGCAGGAAGACGGTGTTCAGGTGCCAGTCTGTAATCGACTGACACCACCACAGCACATAGCCGTGCTGCCAGTTCATCACAAAAGTCGTGCACGACTTTTGTAGATGGACTCATGATAACAAAGCCACCACCATGGTAGTAAACGATGAGAGGAAGCTTTTCTACTTGAGATCCAGAGCTTGTTATTGTTTTTTTGGGGATATGAATTCGAACCCCGGTTTTGTTAACATCGTTGATCGTTACATCTTTGCTGAGCACCGGGGTGTCCGAGTTGTGGTCAGGTGTGGGAAGACAGGCCGGGAAGATTTCTGGCCGAGTGTATGTACCATCGGGATTGACTATTACGTACATTGAGTCATTGCTTGACATGATTATTTTGATGAGATTAAAATATATGTTGATAAGTGTGTGTATATATATTTTTGGCATGCAAATGATCGAAATTAAGCTGAATTATTTATAGATCAAAATACTTGATATTATTCTTTTTTGAAGTGCTAATTTTATAAATGATCCACGCACCTGTAAAATATGAAATAATCATAACGATGTGTAATAATTGTTTTACATTTCCTTTTAAAAGTAATGTCATGCTTTTATAAATTAAAATACAAAAAGTTACGCCCACAAAGGTAGAAGTGTAGAACTAGCCGGGTGAAGCTAAAAAACGAATGAAGAGTAGAATTATGTAAAGAAGATAATTGGCAAGAGATATTTTTGTTCTTTGCTTTATAAAAGGACTCTTGTTGATTGCAAGCTGATATAAAGACCCTAATTTATCGAGCTTTGATTAAGCTCGGGGTTCATCGAGCAAGTCATGCTTTCATCGAATCTGCGCCTCGACGAGGCCTACCGTTTAGTGACAAAAGTCAAATTCTGATGAATATTGAATTGGAGACAAGATCAAATTTTGAAATAAAAACTTGAATTTTAAAACTTATTTATTTTTTTATTTTTTTATCTTGTTACTGACAACCCGTACATTAAATTAGTTATACTTTTATCATTAAATTCGGGGTGACTTTTTTATATAAAAAATTGTATCTCATCAGTTTAATTGTAGACTACAAATGCACAAATTTAGGTCCAATTAATGTTTTTTTCTTTACCAAAATTCAAAGCTGTCATTAAAGAAATCCTTTTTAAACTTGCTGGTAAATTAAAATATAAATTATTCTTTTATCGAATTAATTTTTGATTGAGGTCCTGGGTAATTTAGAAATATCGTGAATTGATTACACACGTATGTAAATGGGTACAAAGTAGATAATTAAAGATTTATAATTAGGCGATCTTAGCCGGCCCCTAAGGTTAGGATCTGGCATGACTCTAGCATATCCATGACACTAGCTCTGAGTTTCACACAAAATAATAATAATAATAATAATAATAATAATAATAATAATAATAATAATAATAATAATAATAATAATAATAATAATAATAATAATAAATATCATCGAAGTTAGGTAGATTAATTATTTTCTTTGTTATAATAACATATGCCACAAATGGACATATGGTAAGAAATGTAATTGGACCCATCATAGTTTTAGAATTTGGACCCATGCAGTTTAATAGACTAACTTAATTAACTTTGGCCCATCAATTATTCAAACTAACCAAAAGCCCATATTTTAATTTAGTAGCCCAGTTCAACAGCATGTAATCTAACAAAGAATCTCCCTACATTTGCATGACCCCGCAAGTCCGTAATAAACCTTTGTTATGACCTGGGTCTAATTTATCGAGTAATATGGTACCTTCACGGTACTGTAGGTACTAGGTAGCTTTCATATCAAATTTTGGGTGATGTATAAGCATTTTCTATACATCATACTATTATTTGTTAAATTTTGTGTGTGACTACTAACCAGTTAATAATAAATAGCCTTTCGTTCTTTAGCAAAAAGTTTATTTGGGGTTAATTAATTTATTAGAAACCTGATTATACAAGAAATAAGCATGGTAAATTACATCTTCTGGCTGCTAAAACGTGAAAAGAAATGCATCCCATAGATTAAGCCGACCCGGCCGTTGTATGATTGTGATTTGTGAATGTGAGATTTATTTGTAATTAAGTGTTGATGCTTTTGAATGAATTACGAATGTACAATAGCATACTAATTTAAAACATAATTTATTATGACCATGAATTCTTTTTTTTATTATTTTACGAGGTCTTAAGACCCATGCGTTGCACGACCAGATGAAATATTTTTGTTTTCGTGTAATAAGTGTATTTTAAAATTATTATTTTGATTGTTTGTCGGTGGTTTGAATATGATTTATGGTAGAATGATGTTGAGATGTGTGTATAAAATTTACGAATCATTGACTTGATGTTGTATATGATGAGGTTAATTACTTAAGTTTCGACATATCATTAGAGATCGTATTAGCAAATGGAAATAAGATAAGGTTGGTGAATAATCCAGAGGAAATAAGAATGGCTTACATAGAAATATAAACTTTGAGTTATTGTGAAAGATGAAATTAGATGCATATTAGGAGACCAAGTTTGAAGGTGTGTTACAAACTTATAAATTAGGTAATACAAATGTTGTCGTAAAGTTATTATTAGGGCGGAGGGAATGGGATCCAAGTCATTAATCTTACAAAATTCATCTTCTAATCCAAATCCTCCAACTCATAACTACTCAAATCTATCTTTTTCTTACCCAAGTTATAGGGATAACATATCCACTCGTTTCCATATTTTTTTTAAAAAATAATCATCTAGTTTATTAAATATCAGTATAAATGCATTAAAAAGTTTAGTATTAAAACGGTAAACAATCGCATCCTTGACAAAACAATGAAATACATTTCCCTAAACAAAAGTATTACATTAAAAACAGAAAAATAAACATTTTACAAACATCTATATAGAAAACAATCCGCCCTACACACCTTTGCATGAGAGTAAAGTCGGTACTCATGTACTTGTTCTTCATGCCTATAACATCCCACCGCCTACAAATCATGACAACAATCGGACCCATAGATTCTTTGTGAAGTTGATTCAAAAAAATTCAATCCATTTCCTTAGGTTGTTTTGCAACAATAACATTACTCTTCCCCACTTATGAAAACTAACTTTTTAGGAGATAAGAATGCAAAGTGGGAAGTGAAGGATGAATTCCTCTATATATAGACCCTCATTGGGAACCAAATAAATTCTATAACCCCCAACTCAATAAACTCTCATTAATCATCTACATATTTATGACAAACCTGACTTTTCATAATCGTTGGGATTTTCATCATCTCATATCATTGTTTAGTTTAATTGAATGTGGCTTTCAATTGATCACATGCATATGTATTTTACAACCACCCAATGTATCTGGTATGATTTTTAGTTTGAATAAATAAAATTAACTAAACCGACCTATATATATATATATGCATTAACCAAATAAATAATGTCTATCTTGGTTTGGTTTTGTATGCGAATTGGGTTTTGTTTGTGTAGAATAATAAAAATAAAATAAAATAGATATGTATATATCGTCATGTAGTTAGATATGCATATATTGCATGCAGCTTCGTTTCATAAATAACTTTTAGAAAACATCCTAGCGCTCTACCAATTCAACTTCTCAATCGTCATCATTATAATCATTTACTATTGGAAATTATGCTTCAACTTCTTAATAATCCGTAATATAATCCATTACTTATGCTTCAACTTCCTAATGATCATAATTACCACTCTTCCAATAATGCACAATTGCACATAAACCTACTAATATATAAACCACATAACTAATCAATAAATTAATACTCATGCTACATATAATTGTAAACTATGCTATTAGACCTATATCAACAATTATGTAGAGAGATTATTTAAGATTTAGAATTGTTGCATAACCTAACTTTTATATTATGTAATGTAAAGATATATAAAGATTATAATTAAATTGTTTAAATGAAGAAGAATGTGAAGGAACATTATAAATGGATGTCCATAATAATTAGAGTTTAACATTTAAAAAACCATCTCCATAATCAACTTCAAACATTTATTATTACCATTAATAAGAAAGAGATTTAAGATTTAAAATTGATTCAAAAACTTAACTTTTATATATATATAGATATAGATATTTAGTAATTATGTGCCGTGAACAATAGTTTTGGTGGTTGTTGATGGACTAAGAAAAATCGTGGTCCCGGCCTAAAGTTGAATTTTAAACACGAGCCTTTTAAAGTTGACAATTTTCATCACAATTAGTAAGTAGGTTGGACTCAAACAAGAAATTATACAGTAAATGAGCATGCCTGATAGTTGTCACATTCAGTATATTAAAATGATCAAAATTTAGAAATAAAATATATCAAATTATAATCAACAAGATTAAGACTTGATACATTTTATGATAAATATAAGAGTCGACAATGATTCCTATCAAACTGATTGAGTAGTTTTGGATTTACTTAGAAGTTATGAGGTTGGATCCCTGGCAAGGACATGATCTTTGCTTTACTTCGGTAGTTATGGAAACCTTTTTTGGGTTTCCCTCGGACCTTTATTCAAACCTGATTAAGGCAATTGAATTTTGAACTCTTACTCTTGGATAGTAAATGACACTTTCTATTCAACAGATGTTGTTCAAGAAAAAAAATTATGTAAATATATTGATCAGTCATTACATTACTTATAATTAACACCAATGAAGATCAAGTTTATATTTATTTTACAGCAACATATATAGCTTACAAATTAAGGAGAAAAAAAAAGAACAAGTATCAAAAAGTTCTATAGCTAATTGATTCATTTATGAGATCATTGCAAGTCATTTAATTTGGTATCTTGTATCAAACAGTTGATTTTTGTACCAACAACTTAAATGCTAGACATGAAACTTGAAATCTCATCTAGCAATTCTTTGGCTTTAGCTTTGTCAAAATATTCAACTCCATGTTCCCCTTCTCCATAGAAACACTTTGTCTTAATACCCTTCAATTCCATAGTCTTTGCAAACCCAATTTGACGATCACTCATCAAATCACCATATCGAATTGGCATCATCACCCCCCAACCCACTTCCTTGATTCGATCCAGCCCGTTACCCAAAATCAGGTTGCTATACTCATGGTCACGATTTGCACCAACAGGCAAACAAAAATCCCAAAACAAATCGCTTGTTGATAAATTCAAAGTCTTGGCGCTAGCCAATCGAATTTCTGAATCCGTCCGCTCCATCCCTCCTATAAACAAATGGTGTAAAATCAACCCTTTAATTTTCAAGGGCTCAAGATCATCTACTTGTATGGATGCACGTAATCCTGCGTGATAAGCAAGGTTTGCACCTGCACTGGTGCCCATTATGTAACAATTTAACAAATCAGCAAATTTAGTTAACCATGGATCTTGGGTTGACTTAACCCAATGCAATACCTCAACACCGTCTTCATAAGCAGCTGGAAGACGGTGTTCAGGTGCCGGTCTGAAATCGACTGACACCACCACAACAGACAATTGTGCTGCTAGTTGATCACAAAAGTCGTGCACGAATTTTGTACATGAACTTCCTACAACAAAGCCCCCACCATGATAGTAAAAAAACACAGGGAGCTTTTTGACTTGACATTTGGGGCTCGTTATTATATCGTTCCGGATATGAATTCGAGCCCCGGTTTTGTTGATAGCGTTGATGGTTACATCTTTGCTGAGCACAGGGATGTCCGAATGTTGATTGGGTGTGGCTGGACAGGTTGGGAAGATGATTGGACGAGTGTATGTACCATCAGGATTGACTATAACATAAGGTACTGCTGAATCCTCATTGGCCACTAATTGATTATTGGACATGGTTGAAATGAATGTGTGGATAAGTAGTGTATTACTCGTATTTGTTTATGATTGATTTATGATCTAGAGCTTCACTATATAGATGCAAGATTTGAATTTTGTATTTACTTATTTTAAACGCTTTCAATTTAATATTTACTTGCTTTAAACGCTTTCATAAATGTTTTTTTTGGACTTTGATTTGTTCTTTTTATATATTTACTATACTAGAGCGGATCAAGCATAACGCATTGGTGGTGGTGACGACGGTGACTGTGGAGTCATGGCGACGGGTGACGGCATACTGTGTAGGTTATAGATGTAATGTAAAAGGTATGGTGTACATCAATAAAGGAATGAAAAGATACAACATAAAGACATGGTAAAAGTAGACACTTCCGCCAATGAAGGTCAGTCCAACTGATCAGAGGCACTCCCGGTTTTACTCATGGTCTTGAGTTCGATCCTTATAGATGGCAAAACCCTGTGGTTTTTCCCTCTGAATACTTGTAACGACTCATGGTCAACATCTCGTTGTATAGGGTACGTGCAAGGCTTCACCATTATACGTTGAGATTTCCTTGTTGTCGTATACCGACTGAATATTCAGGAAAAAAAAATCGACACTTCAAATCATCATTTGACAAAGGGGGTTGGTTTGCTTTAATTATAAGTATAGATTAATCTAACCCGTACAATATATATATATATATATATATATATATATATATATATTAGAACGACATTCTAATCTACTCATACTCTTAAATTACACGCATGTCTGGATTGAAACTCAGGACTCTCAAAAAACCCCTATTAATCCACCCCACAAATGTGGAAAGTGAGACTCGAACCCAAGTGGTTCCCCCAAGCCTTAACAATAAGCCATCAACCCCATTGACCCGTACAATATATATTAATTTTCAAAATACTTGTAAATTTCAGTTAAGAAACCTCTTAGGCAAGTGATTCTACCAATAAGTGACTCCATCAATATATGATCTAATATACAGGTATAAGAATTGTACTTGTTATTTTGAACGAGCATGGTACCCCATTAAATATATGAGATTATAGATATTTAAATATAAGAATAAATGGGTAAAGTAAAAATATATATATATCATTGACTTAATTTATTTGTAAAATTAGATTAAATTCACACGTTGTATAAGATTGACCGAAAACATAAATAAAAATACAATAGTTGATAGTTACATTATTATTCATAATTTATGATATAAAAAACTGTTAGATTAGGGCTGATGCAAACAATAAAATTATACTTAATAAATATATGATACTCGTCAAATATGTTAAAACATGATTAAATAAACATAAATATTTATAAATTATAATATCTTTTTTATGATATATATTTTTCACATATAATATAATAAATATTTTTCAAAAAAATAAACATAATATAATAAACAATCTCATTTGAAAAAAGCTAATTATCATTGAATTAATAAAAAAAAAAATTAGTATAATGTATATAAACATCTTTATACTCATATAGAAAATAGAAAAATAAATATTAATGATTAGGATTATTATGGATGATTAATATCATACATGGACAACACAAATATAACAATTTAAATGGAAAAATGACACCTCATTAAAAATTCAATATGACAAAAACTAAAAATGTCACACGGGAAAAAACATATCCACTCTTAGTTATACAGAGAGATGTTTTTTAATTTTTTATTAAAAAATATTTTAGCATTTACATGAAACTATAAATATCAATGGTTTAGATATCGATAAATATCGGACAGGATTACCGGTACCGGAAGGTACTCTGGTATTTTAAGCCTGATATTTTTTGGCATTTTGACTATTCAATACCGGCCGATATATCCGGTATTCCCGGTATTACCGTTCATGTATTTCCAGTATTATCATTTTCTTTTTTAAAAAAAAAACTATTTTATGACATTTTAATGTTATTTTTTGTTATTTGTGAACTTTAAACTTAAATTTCGTTATAAAATACCTATTGTGTATTATTTTTGACTGAATTATAATTGTGTTTTGACTATTTTTGTTAAGTTGTAAAAAGTTTTGTAGAATTTTTATAAAATAAATTAAAATAGTCATACCGGACAGTATTTTTGGTAATACCAATAATACCGAGAAATTTTTTTCACACCGATATGAATAAAATATCAGATTTTAAAACATAGTGTCAATTTCTTAAATGATTTTTTAACTTGTACAATATCAATAACATATAGCGATATATAAATGCGTTGACGACTTCTTTTGTTAAGGTTTTTCTTTGAAAGAAATATAATTTATAAGTTTTTTTTAAAAACGTTGAAGTTATTAGTATTTTTTTGTGAATCTTTATTGATAAAAAAAATAATGGAGAGAACCCTAGCCGAACTTGATAACGCTAGTCTATGATCAAAGTGGAAGCATCAAGGTGGGTCGAAGACTTGTTATTGAATGGGGGCATAACTCTGGTAACATTGGTCAAGCAATGTGGGAAACAGTTTCGGCTCCAGGCGTGGTGGCGGGGGGGATGCCTGCCTGCGACTTGATGCCAAACATCTTGTGTTGGCTTTATGACTTATAATACGGTTAATACGTTCTTGCAAGTGCAATGAAACCCGACCGTTGCGTAATTGGCATGTGGTCATGCTGGCTTAACCTTTATTCAGTGGCAGATCTTGAAGAAAGTCAAGGAATGGGCCAAAAGTCACGGGAACCAAATATAATAAGAAAAAAAATATTTTTTAAACGAAATACAGATAAACTTGCACCATGGAGCGAAAAATATGGAGGGAGTCGGCCCCCCCCACGAGTTTTGATCCGCCCATGCTTTATTAATACTATAAAGAGTAAAGTAATATTGCCTCTTCGTCATTCCTCGGAAGCCCTCGGGCCTCATATTACCACAGTACATTAAGTAATGATATGGATGAGTTTTTTTTTTAAAGTTGATTTAATATACATGGGATTTAATTTTCACTCTCACCTTACTCCCAAGTTGTCTTATGACTCAGGTTCCTCCATCGCGTCAAACAGCTTCACTTCTTAAGTGTTCTCATTGTATTCTTATTTTAAGACTATTTTTATTTGATTGTCCCCTATATATATTTGATTTGCTATAAATATATTTGCCTTATGAAAATCTCATAATAGAAAAAATAAAACTAACTAAATATTTGAAGTTTTTTTAAGAAGTATAATGGTTGTCGATCCAGATAAAAAGAACATACCCGAACAAAGTATTAAATTACAACTTCTTACTAATATATAGACAAATACTTAAATTATAGAATGCCGAATTTCAAGAATATCCGAACAAAAATTGTATAAGTAATCCATGTGTTAACACGGGATATAGCTCTAGTATATATTAAAGGGCATAACTATTAATAGTGCAATGCACTTTAATCTCCCACCACATGTCACCAATCAATGCCCACTGTTTGATCAAATAATCGCACTATGGCTCAACCGGAGGTATGAGTGAGGTTGTTGGTGTTTATCGGCGATTCCCTTACGGTCCGAGAGACCGCTTTACGCCTATGATTTGTTGATCCTAAGCCGTTCGTGTTCGATTTAGGGTTTGGGGGTTTTATTTAGGGTTCTACTAGGAGGTCAAATGGATTGTGAGGGTTTTGTATATCGAATGTGTATGATTCGTATGATGTGTATGAATGCTTTGCCGTGAGGCTTCTTCCTCTATTTATATAGAGGGTAGATGACTTGGAGAGGAGAGTAAGAGAATTAGGGTAAATCTCTTCCTCTTTTGTGAATATCTTGTTTTCTTCTTGAAGAAATTCATGGTAATCTTGTTACCTAATCGTGTCCGAGTAAATCGGAGCTTTGATATATGTTTAATGGGATAATTATAGGGAAGATCTTAATCCGATCTTTCTTGTATATTTTCTCGGAGCTGGGTAATCGCTACCTTTGGAGCTCCGAGGTAATTATGTTGGACGGAGGTTCAGCTCCGTTATGGACATATATACTTATTACTTGTACGAAGGTGTCTTCGTATTCTGCTTCGGGTATGGAGCTAGAGAGCTCCGTATGGGTATATCATCAAGCCCCCAAGTCTGATGGGAGATTTTATCTGTAAAATATCGCATTAGACTTCAAAAAGAAAATTAATGTTACGATCATACCTTCGAAGCTTCGTTGAGGACCCCTGAATCTGTCGATGCTATAGTTTTGTTCCTTTCGAGCTTTATATCGAAGGGGGACATTGTCATTATACCCTGCCGCGTATCTGTCCCTTCGATGGATTAATACAAACGTCCATATCCCAATGGGAGACTTAATCGACGGTTAGGGTTATTTGTATGCCATTTTTTCAAACCATCAGTCTTATCCCCTATTTATTCTTTTGACGTCTTCTGAGGACCCTCAATTTCCACTATTCCCTTTCTCGTTTCACACTCCCCTCTTTTATCAATCATCTCTTCGTCTTCTTTTTTTTTCTTTCTAAATCACTTGTCACCGTTGTTATGGATCGCAATCATTTTCATATTATCAGTACCGCTTATTTAGATATAACGGAGGGCAATGTCACCTGGTTTCGCCAATGTTTCTGCCGCCCTAATGATCCTGAGATTAGGGTTCCGGGTCGGGCAGAATCCATTCTTAATGCGCCACCTGGCTTCGTAGATATGTACACCGCTCCTTTTTCCGGTGGTAATCTTAGGTTTCCCTTATCCCCTTGGTTATTAGGGTTACTTGATTATTATAAACTGCATGTATCCACTATACACCCATTGGCGATCACTGTTATGGTGTCGTTTATCATTGTTTGTCGGGCATTTGAATTAGAACCCCGAATAAGTTTGTTTGGATATTTTTTCAAGTTTTGTATACGGGATGGGTGGTTAATGGTTGAGGAGAGGCCTGGTAGGTTGTTTTTTGATATAGGCGGCTCTGATATGTTGAACTGGAGGCCGGGATTTTTATTTTTTAGTGGGGAATATATTCATCCGATGTTTAGGGGTATATTGGATAGGAATAGGTTGGTTCCAAGGGTGGCATTTGAGGATAATTTGTCATGGCGTTCTCTTGATAATGAACTGATCTGCGAAGTCCGTGTCTCTCCTTTTTCCACTGATTGCGTATCCCAATGTAATCCTATATCTTGTCGGGATTGCATTGTCATGGGAGGGTTCACTGGATATGACTGTGCTGATCTGGTGTTGCGAAGGTAATATCATTCCTTTCCTTCTTATTTGTTCTTCTTCAAATGGCTTAATGGTTGTTTCTGATGCTTCTTCATATGTCGTTTGTAGAGTTGACTCTTAAGGACGCTAATGTGTGAAAATCGAGTTAAATTTAAATACTAGAAATAGTCCGAATCAAATACCACACACAATCGGGCAATGGACCTGTCCGTATGCAATATAGACTAAAGTAAGTCCAGGTTCGTTCCACAGAGACTACAAAGAGCTAGCGAGTTTTAAGTAGCTAAAAAGAGTTTGGTTTTTAAAGACACCACGTCATCTTAATTTTTGTGTTGAAAAGTTAGTTGATTGAAAGAGTTAGAAATTCTGAAGAATTTATTGAAAAGAGAATTGTCGTATATCAAATAGAATTAAAAGATCATCCACTTCGACTCCATGACACACATTATTTAGGTTGCATATATGTTAAAACCAATTCAACTTGTTGATTTTATAACGAGGTTAAATAAAGAACTCACTAGTAGCGCTCCTAGCTTATTACCCTATCCAACCCATTAACCAATCTTTCGACCCCTAAGTTCCGGTGACCACCTTCCCTATCAAGACCTACTAAATTGACGAATTTGTATTGTTATTGTAAACAATCTTGTCTATCGATTTTACCAAACCGTTAACACTTTGAATTCTATTATCTATTGTTGTTTATTGTCTTGTTACCACAAGTCAACACCTATTAATTGTATCCAATTAACTAGAACAATGTACTCATAAACTTAGATACCTCTAAATCATTCATACATTATCAACAAAACAGTAGATAAGAGCTTAAGAACTCAAAACATTAAGATTACGACAAAATGTTTAACAATCAACTTGAATTCAAAAGATTATGCAACTATTATTCAATGTGTCACTTCATCTCAGTGGATGATGAAGTTATTTAGCTAGACATAATCATAAATTAAGTCACAAATAGTAAAAGAAAGAGTAAACATCTTGTACCAAAGTGCGAAAGAGAATGAAAAGCTAAGAAAATCGACGTGAATGCCTTGAAACTCACGAGCAATCCTTAGATCTTGGTGGACGTAAAAGCTGCTGAATATTGCCTCAAAGAACCCTAAAATCGACTGGAAATGAAAGTATATCCACTGGGAGGGTTTTGGTCTTGTATTTATAGTGTTTCGCAAAAGTCTTCACAAACCGACCTACAGGTGCGGCGCACCAAGCATCAGGTGCGGCGCACCTGACCTTGTTTCCAGAAATATATATGCCCAATATGCGACGCACCAAAGGAATGGTGCGCTGCACCTCCTTAGTTGCTCAATTCTTCCAAGTTTTTGATCAAAATATGCTCCGCACCAACCTTCCAGGTGTGACGCACCAGCTATGTTTTGAGTCAAAACTTGTAATTTTCATTTCGTCTTCACTCGTACATGTCCACGAACCATTCTTATGCATCTTTTAGTCATCCAAAAGCCGTTTCTAACCATTTCACCTGTTCTAAGCTTGCAATCACTAAAATACCATCAAAGCATCGAATATACATATAATTTGCACATAATTAAGCTTAAAATGTCTTAGAAACGATATGGAAATATATATATAAATGGACATATCAGACGTTATTATGAATCCTCGGGGAATGGTGGTTGGCAGGTGACCCTTGGTTTCTTCTGATGATGAGGTACCTTCGTTTGGAGGTGTGCAGCTGCCATCTCCAAAAAGACGAAGGACTGGTGAAGGCTATTCTGCTGTAGAAGGTATTGTTGGTAGTGAGACCCCTGTGATTATCCTGGAATCGCCTACGAGGGATGAGACTGATGCAACTATGGTTCCTTTGACTGTTGGTGGCGATCAAGGTTTGTAGCCTCCCCCCCCCCCCCCCCCCCCCTTTCTTCTCTCTTATGTTTTTTTTTTTGTTCATTCTTTGTCCTTTTTGTAGCTGGGATTTCTGACCCTAGACGGAGGTCTGGGAAGGAGCTAGTTGATGAAACTGGAGCCACCATAACTGTTGTTAGGACTCCCTTGGTTAGGCCTACTTCCACCGGAGCTACCACAATTGTCGTTGGAGTTTCTTCTGGAGCAGGTATTTACCATAATGTGTTGGCTTCCTTTCTCTATTTTGTTTTGCTCGATTTTTTTTTAATCGTGAACTTTGTTTTAGGGATCTTTCTTCTCGGTGATCTCCCTGATCCTCAGCTTTGTCGTCAGAGCCTGAATACGATGGTTCCCGGCCATCTGAGGGCTATGTTGGATACTATGCCTATTCAACGGCTTGCTGGCGTTGTTGATCAGGCTTTGTTCACTACTGGCATGGTTAGCTCCGCTGCTGCTGCCAGGATGAGTTATCTGGAGGAAAATCTGGAGAGGCATAGGTCGGAGTTGGTTTCCCTTAGGGCTGTTCAGTCCTCTATGAGTACTTCGGCAGCAGATGCATCTCTACGAAGGGAGCTGTCTGAATCGCAGGAGGCGTTGTCTCAAGCTATTCAGAGTCTGGATGCTGCTCATGAACGTATTGCTTCTCTTGTTTCCGAAGGCCCTACTGGTATGATCAACAAGTTGGAATCAGAACTCGAGGATGCCAGGAATGCTAACCGACAGCTGATTTCTGGTGTCATTCCTCTTGTCTTCCGAATGCTGATGGCGAGTCCTGAGTTTGATCGCAGCCTGGATGAGTTGGTGGAGGCTAATTAGGCTGATGCTCGGGCCTCTTTTGCCCTTCGTCTAGAGCGTGATGGGATAATCACGCTCGGAGGTAATAGGGAGAGGTTCTCAGGTAGAGAGGCGAGGATTGATAATGCTAAAGAGGTGTTAAGGAATATGACCTATCCCTATTTCCAGCAAATAGCCTCTAATCTCGATGCTTCTATTTTTTATTTATATAGTATTAGGCCTCAAGGGATGTAGATTTTTTAATATAAACGACTCCTTTTTTGCTCCGTTTATATTGCTTTCCTCTTTTGTTTACGAAAGAATGATATCCCTTATAAGTGCATTCCTTTTTTAGGGGAATGTCTCACACACTAATGCTTATGTACTTCAATCATAAGGAATGAGTAACTTATGCTTATGTATTTCCTCATGATTGTTTTGAAAAGTCTTATGGGTGTCCCCTTAACAATTCAAAGATTTAAGTTTTATGCGCATTTAGAATAATATTACGATCGTTTTTATTTATTTGGGAGCTTATAAATACATGGCAAGAGGATTTTACAAAAAGAAATTTGTATTTTCCTAGCTGCTACTTTTGTGCTGCCTTATTTGCTTTGTTTAATATGGCTTATCCCGATAGGAGATCATGCTCCAACCGGTCTTAATGCCTTCCGAAGTCTTTTGCTTGCCGTCTTCTTCGCTCTCCGTTTCATCAGGGCTTTCTATGCTTTCTTCTTCGAAGGATCCTTCTTCTGCTGTAGGCCCCATTCGTCCCTGGGGCCCTTTTGGATAATTCTTCGGTTGCGTTTATACAGGGGTACGGAGGTCTCACCCTTTGTGTCTGCGGTAAATGGGGAGATCATTGTTTCTATCCTCCGCGAGATTTGTATTGTACGCATCCGTGTATTGTGGATACTATCATTTTGAACTTCCTCAACCCTTCCCTGCCTAGCAGCATGTCGTAGGGTGAGTTTGCTTTTATAACTACTGCCAAAATTCTTGCAGTCCTCCGCCATGGGAATCCTCCGATGGTTATGTCCAACCATATTGTCCCAACGGGCGAGTTCGTTCACTAGCGAATCCTATCACTTCGCCTTTCAGTGGTAGCATAGTTTCTCGCATTTTCTTTGGCAGTCGGAGGAAGCTTTTTTCATAGATTATGTCACGTCCACTTCCCGTATCCACTTGTGTGTTTTTCAGGCATATGTTGCCTATGTTGACCCTTATCAATACCGGGTCTGTCGAGCCTTGTCCATCCAGACCACCGAAGTGGTAATGTTTTGGTCCTTCCTTGACCAGGTTGCTTAACAGTATCCTTCTTCGGTGTTCGTCTGGTTCCGGCTCATCGAAGCTCGGCCTGGTTCGCTGTACCAGATGTGATAGCTTGTTTTCTCTTGCGGCGTCGTCTATCTGTCTTAGTAGTTCTCTACAATAGTCTGTGCTATGATCGTATCCGTTATGGAAGCAACAAAATTTATCTGATGGAGTTTTACGGAGGTTGGCGATCGTTCTTTTGTAGCTATTGATTCTGTAAACAGGGGATGGTTCCTCCACTGGTGCGTCCTCATCTGTCTCTATTTTCTTCCCATTCTTTTTCGTCGTGGTTTTCCATTTAACCATAGCTTATAAGGGCTTAAAGTGTTAATTATTAAAATAAAGGTTTAGAGTGTAAATTATAATTCATTAAGGGCAAAACATAAAAAGTCATGGGTAATTCCGGTAATTCAAAGATAGAATTACCTAAAATAAAAAGAGGTCATTTTCTTTATAAAAGAGTAAAGATAAAGATAACTTTTTATGAAGCCTTTATCATGTTATGTGGTATTTATATGCAATTATTTATCGATAAAGAAAAAACTCGAATATTTGTTGGCATGAAAATAGATCTAATAAACTGTAGCCTGTAGGAGGGTGCGGTCCAATAAGAAGATGGCAAACTAAGTAAATGAGTTTAATATTTTCAACTCTTTAAGCAAGCCGTGTAGCCTAGTTTAGCTTGGGCTTCTAGCCTTCTACCTTAGCCCACTTATAAATTAGTAAATCTTTTATTGAGCGCTGTCTTCCTTCATGTTATCATGTAAAATCGAAGTACTTTTACCATAGTTTTCGTTAATTATTTTCTTTAGGAATAATGATTTGTACTGCAGACTTTATCTATCCTTAGGTATTACCACTTTAAAAAAAAGTCATAAATTAAATCTTTGAATTTGATAAACATACATACACCTGAATTTTACATAACCTTCCCTGAATTTTACATAATTCCCTCGTGCTTTACCTAAGATAGGTACTGCATACTTTACCTAACTTTTCCCCCTTCTTTAAATACTCTACTGTTTTAGTTATTATAAATTATTCTGTTATTTTCGTTGCATTTGTAGACTGTATTTTTCACGGTTTTCAAATATAGTTTAAGCTAATTGCTTTCGTATATATATGATTCGTATGGAAAATCAAATTAAGCACTGTGACAATCTAGTACTCGTAGAGTTATAGTAATTAAGAGCATCTTCAATGGTGTATTTTCAAAAGCTTTTTTGGTTGAAAATGTGTAAGATAGTGTAAGAGGTTTTTGTAAAAAAACTTTGTTCTCCACTGATAAAAAGCTTTTAAAAAACTTGAAGTTAATTAGAATATAATTGTTTAAATGGAAGAGTAAATGAAAAGCTTGATATCCTTCAACCTATAGGTTATATCTTCAACCTATTTTTGTACTAGATTAATGTATTTAAATTAACTTTAAGTTTTTGAAAAGTTTTTTACCATTGGACAACAAAGCTTTTTTACAAAAACCTCACCATCTTACACTTTTTCTACCAAAAAAGCTTTTGAAAATACACAATTGGAGATGCTCTAAGGGCAAGAAAAGTGGGTCTTACCATTGTAAGAATTGTCGAACGAACAAGAAAACAATGAGATGACAACATGGTCTGATTGACATAACGAGTTCAGTGTCAAATCCAAAAACAGTCTTCAAAAATGGGAATTGATATTCGTACCACAACTGTTGATATATTTACCACAATTTTGCCTTACTAACTTGTAGAATATGTTAATAAATTTTGTACATTGTAGTAAATAAGTTAATTTTTGTAGTACGAATATCACTTCCCTTCAAAAATAAGTGATTAACAAGTGGCAACATCGTCCTCTTAAAGATGCTTGTCGAAACAAGTACATTAAATATCTATACTTCTTCTTATATACTATAAAAAGAATATATCCATACTTCTTCTATACTATAAAAAGAATATCTCCTTATTTATGGAAATGTTAAAATTTGTGTAATATTTATACATAGCACCCCTTAAAATGTTTTTATCTACACTACTCACTTAACGTTAATAATTAAATTACACTATCAATAATTTATTGTTCAAAATATCCCCATTAACCTTTTACATCAGTTACTTTTACATCAATAACTTACACCACTCAACACCGTCTTTGCCACTAACAATCGCCCCCACTACCACACCGTCGCCACGATGGCTACAGCCGCATCGCGCGGGTACTGTGCTACTACCAATAAAAGAACACATAATTAATAATAAACAATAAAATGAAAATAGCCTTTTGTAAATACTATATTGTATGTGTAAAACTTATACATTGTGGTAATTTAGCTAAAAGTACAAATCTAGCTAGTGATATATTTAACCACTGGTTTAAACCCCAGCGGTCAGGGGTATCTTCTAAATCCATTATGTGGGCCCATGGTGATTTTACCTAAGGTCTCAGGTTCAATTCTTGTGGTTCTCATCTCAAAGGAATTTTTCATGAGGAGCGGGTTGGAGGTCCAGAAAATCTCTGGTTAAAATTACCTCCAACACGTCTGAATCGAAACTTACTTTAGATAAAAATAATAATAAATAGTGATATACTTATTTATGCGAATAGATAATTATTTTATGAAATGTTGAAGGAATACTGAATACATACCGCAACGGCAACGATTCCCAATCCCGACATAAACCGAGGTATGGGGGAGTTAAGATGTAGACAGACCTTACCTCTACTCAAAGGTAGAAAGGCTGCTTCTAGATCTACCGAAGTGGAAGGGACCTTCGACCCAGGGCTATAACCCTTGCAAAAATACCCGACGGCAGACGGAGCCAAAACCGAATAAGGGAAACTCTCGATCTCAACCTCTTAATTTTAACCTCTCAATCTATATCTCAGCCTCAATCTTAAATTTAGATTTGGATCTATAAGAGATGAAAGAGACGTTGGAAAAAAGGCAGGGAGAAAAAGAGATAGATAATAAAGAGAGGCTTGTGTGATATGTTAGTGATCATTATAAACAAAAGAGATAATAAAGAAGGAATACTGAATACATACATTTAGAAGTAATTGTATTATACGGAGTATATGTTAGTGATCATTATAAATGACAAACATTTATGATGATAAAAATATATATTTATGTGAACTATTATATGTTAAATTGTTTTATATAAATATTAAAAATATATTAAGTTTTTTATATGTAATAGTAGAAAAAACTAAATTAATAGCTAAATAACTTAATTTTTGTTTATTGTCATTAATTAGAAACATTTATTTAACTAATTAAAATTCAAGTTAGATTATTTGATCATGAAATTAATAATATCTCTTGATAGTATATTTGGGAGTTCAAACATATAATATGTTCTTAACCATTGGGGTGTTAGCTAAGTGGTCATGAAATTTTCCATAATGTGGTTTCTTCATGGGGTTCAAGTTCGAATCATGTCACATGCAAATATGGTGAAGGGCTTTAGCAATGTTATAGTCATCTAACACATGGTGAGCAAACGCTTTAGGGCGTTGCCAGGAGTCGAACAGGCGTGGGTACATCCGCGTAAGGGATGTTAACCATTTATTCGTTGTTGCCTTTCAATAAAAGTATAATGTGTTCTTTGTATTGAAGTAAGTGAAATTCGATCAAAACTAAGGCTCTGTTCTATTTTTATTTAATTGCTTAATAGTTAAGAACTTAATGTATTCGGTCAATTTTTATGTTCTTTGTTTCAATTAATAAATAAAAATAACCGTCAATAATCTATGTTTTACTCAATACATAGACATTATTTATAAATTCAGTCACTTAATACATTCAGCACTGAATGAATGAAAAAAAAAACGGGTCTTTCAAGCAATGAAAAATTAATGAAGCTAATACATACAGATACTATTTATAAATTCAGTCACTTAATACATTCAGCACTGAGTGAGTAAAAAACAGAACGGGCCTTTCAAGCAATGAAAATCCAATGAAGCTAGTTAAGAGAATCAATCTGAGTTCAAGGTACCAAGTTTTATAACCCAAAATTCACGTGTTTGTGGATGATTGTTCTTTGATGCGAATATTTTTGGTGTACAACTCCTTTTCATAATGCAAATCGTAACACGACTTGGCAAATCGTGTTGCAATTGGGTGTTTTCAATAATAATATAAAAATCGAAGATGAAATATATAGAATGTTTAACGACTAATCCCATGTTGTCATTCGCCAGATTGGTTGAGGTCCATTTTCATTGTGAGATATTTCCGGTTCGAATTCCATTTTCAAACTAACTTTTATAAAATCTGAGATATTGGAAAATTTTTAAAACTTATAATTGTATATATTTAAAACAGTTACAAAATATATATGTCTGTTCTGTTTAAAACTTATAATTGTACTCACATATATTAAAAATGTATTGTAAATCTATGATTATCCTTTACAAGCAAAGCGCTTAAACCTACTGATCATGTTACCAATTCATGCATAATTAGTTAATCGTAGCTTATCAGCTAATCCAGCAAGGCGAATGTATATCTCAAAATGTTTGTGTGACCATATTTGAATCTTGAATCTTGCTTAAGATAGCCTAGTTATAACGCATAATCAATGAGTTCTTCTTTGTATACTGTAAAGGATAATCTTTTTTATCTATACTTCTATACTATATCATAAAGGAAATAAACCTCTTGTTAAAAATTACATGGGAAGTTGTCAAAAATGCCTTTAATGGTTAAATTACATTATAAGAACTTTATCTTTTAAAATATCACCAGTAACCCTTTACATCATCAATTATCTACACCATTCAATATCGCATCTACCACCAACAATCGCGTCCACCACCACAACGTCGTCTCTATAACCACCACCGCATTGTGCGGGTAACGTACTAGTACCACTAAAACAAATGTTTTCACAATCTTATTTAATCAAATTTGTCTTTCCAAAAAAACAGATGATATACCGATTAGCCGATTACCTTCATTCGAATATCAACTTCTTAGATCATCTTTATACATAATTAGAAATTAGGTTTTATGTGTAATAAAACAAGTATTAATATAAAATAATATATTTTTCTTCACTGAAATCACAATGCATCATAAAAATTATCGTGCATCAATATATATACTTGTGCTTCGTGAATTTTTATTCATCAATTTACCATGATCTAGTGGTCTTGTTTTATTTGTTTTACTTTAATAACCAACCCCTACATAATTAAATGCCATAAGTTTAAGTTTTTTTATTCTATAATAAACTGTGTGATTATGATAATATCAATTTTAAGGGGAAAAGTTAGATAAAACATGCAGTATCTATCTTAAGTAAAGCAGGAAGAGATTATATAAAATTTGGGAGGATGTTATGTAAAATTCAGGAGAGGGTATGTATGTTTATCGAATTCAAAGGTTTAATTTGTAATTTATTTTAAAATGACAATACCTAAACTTAGGTAAAATCTGCGATACGAATCATTTTTCCCATAATAATACCACCTAAACTATTTCCAAATTATCCAGTATGATATGATGGTGATAGAATACTTTAGAAACGTACTATGTCTAGAATTTTAATTCGACTTCAAACACAACTTAAATTTTATGCTAGCCTGCTAAAATAACACATCTTGCAACAATTTCTGTTGTTTAACCATCTTGTAACCAAAAATCATAGATTTTCTATAAATTTAAAGAAATTTAAGAATCCAAAAACTAAACAAAGATTAGTGAAAAGTAGTTCCTTAAATCAAGATAAACTTGATACAAGTTCATGATGAAAATACCCAAAATGACCCCTAAAAACCCTAAGAGCTATATAATCATCCTGTGGCCTATGTACTGCACTCCTACAAACCCAACCCCCATGCAGGCCTTTTTGTTGTCTTGTTTTTGGCTCTCCATAATAATAATGTAGTTGAGCTGTTAATTGGCTGGCTCTACGATTTCAACTCATCAAAAATATTGAAAAAATTCAATGAGTGCATCATTTGTTTCCTTTTTTTTTTTTCAAAAATATAAATAAATGTACGCCTTTCAATTCAAAACAAAACAATAATAATTAATCATTATTACCTACAACTTTTTTTCTTGTTTATATATTTTTAGTAATCACCAGCTGCGGCTGACATTGAAGACTGTAACTGAAGCAGATGATGATAACAGTCCGCCGCCGTGGGTCGCTGTTCTGGATTCTGATCTAGACATCTATTCTGTAACTCTCTCAGCGGTTTTGGTAACCCCACCAACCCACATGTTTTCAACATATGGCCCACACCCCATACGTCAACTTTCACCCCATGCATTCCTCTCCCTTTCATTTCCGGGGCGTTTCTGCCTCCCATCGATGTTGGTGGGAGCCCTTGTCCCGCCCCGGCTGGTTCTGGTTGGGGCGGATATATTTGAGGTGCACTTGCTGCCTCGTCAAAGCCTATTACAAACCACTCATTTTCTCTGTCGATTCTTCGCATCACTTTATCCCAACCTAAGTCTCGGTGCATAAACGATAAATCGTGTAACGCAACTAACGCTTTAGTTACTTGTTTTAAGGCTTCGATTAGTTGCGAGAAGTTCGATAGCTTTAACTTGCATCCTCTTGGTTTAAAACTAAGACTTAAATCTCTTTCGGAGGATTGACAAATGTATTCGGAATTAGGAATTCGATGATCGAGAAAATCATAGATTTCTTTCACGCTTAACCATTTTCGCTTGCTGGAAAAAACTCGAGTCATAAGATTCGGTGTTAACTCAATAATATTGCCATTTCCCATATCGATTTTCTCAAAATCGCTGTACGGAAAAGCCTTATTGATCTGTTGAACATTAGTACAACGATCAGCCAATAAAGAGAGTAACCCAGCAATCCTCCAACACGGAACCAATGCTCTGATTCGATCCCCTGGTGTCGATAAGTCGACAGTGTGGAGATCCGTTCTAATGAGCCTATCGTGTGACCGACTTAACGCACAAAAGGTGACGATATAGCCAACTGCATAATAACCCAAAATGTAAGGCAGATCCAAATAACTCCATAAAAGTTTTTGTACCAACAACGAAGACGGATCAAGATTATTATCGTCTCTTAATCTATCGGTTTCTTCCCCTCTCCACAAACAAAAATTCCGAACGAACCCAGTCACGTTAGGCCATTGATCTTGTACGCCACTAGTCGTCGAAAAAGAACTTGATGGTTTCCGAATAAACATCATATCAAGATTATTAAACTTCGATATAACTCTGTTGATACTATCGTCCCATAATCCAATGAAAGATTCTCTTACGGTGGCTGTTAGCGTCGGGTTTGACCGAGCAATTGGGCTTAAAATCTCGAACGTGATGGATCGACAGTCCAATGGTTCAGAAGAGGTGGTGAAGAAATGCTCTTTCCCTTGCGGAAGATCTCGGTACAGATCTTTTCGTAGAGGAAACCGGAGCTCTTCCGGCGGCGGCTCTTGCAAGTACCACGGAAGGTCGATCAAACTCGGAAGAGACGGTGGCGGAACACGGAGACAACCCAAGTAATACTCGGTCGGATCTTGAAACTCTAGTGGTGGTACAGCTGCAATAAAAGACATACAAATTGTACAATTATTGTAATTATATAAATTGATTTCAATGCATACATTAATATTTGTAATAACAATGTTGTTCCCATATGCTCTTAATTGATGTGTTAAAAGAACATTAAATTGAAGAATTAAAAAATCATCACTGTAACAAAAATGATGAAACATTCTTTAAATTATTGTAGTCTTACATACATCTAATTGATGGATCTAAAGAGGCTTGAGATCTCTCAGTAATAAATCCTGTGGATAAAAAAGAAAACTCAAGTTTTGACTTTTGACCAAAACACATAAAATTTGTTGCAAAAATGTTAAAACTAAAAAAAAATAAAGTTCTTCAATAGAATGTTTGGGTTTGTTTACCAGAACTTTGAGGAGCCAAATGAGTTGACTTTCTTCTGCCAAACACTTTGACTTGTTGACCAGGAATGAATCTATCAACAGAAAAACCCTTCAGTGGAGAATTAGCATCTTCAAAGGCTTCCAATGTACAAGCAACCATTGAATCATCTAAGAAAGTGAGTTCATCTGCATTTAGAAAACTTGTTCCTTGAACCTTAACTCGACCACGATGATGTTCGCCGTCTTCGGCCCATATACTCACAAGTTCTTCCCACACCATTCTCACTTTACCAATTCTTCTTAGTTCCTTGAATGTTGTTGATGAGGTTAAATCATATTGTCCCCCTCCTACTTCCATAGGAGAACTCTCTATCCCCAATAAATTCCCCCTAACACCATGAATATACCCTTCTCCACTACTCATTATTAGATGTCTACCACCCCTACCTATATAACAATAAGTATACATACAAATTTCAATACAATACATATAGGAGGTAGAATTCTCTATGTTTTTGCATTAGTTTTTCTAGGGAGATGCATATTATTCAAAATTGTAGAGTAATTTGGTTATTGTCATCAATACAACATGTACATATATAATTTTAATTGAAAGATTAAATAACTTGCATACATTGTTCTTAACAAGGCCAAACCTCACAAATATGTAAATGGCCAACGATTTTGGTTTTAAACGAGAACTCATAATCTTTAAATGGAATTGTTGATATGTCAAGGAAGCAAAATAGCAAATTAAATTTGTATAAAACGTAACAAAATAAACATATGACACATAAAATGATATATCAAAAAGTATGGTACGTACCGGATGATGTGAAAGGAAGATCATCATCTCGAAACGGCGGAGGCGGGAAAGATTTAGTGTCAACAATCGCCAGCCGCGAATCATGATCACCGCTGCCGCTAGAATGTAAGAGGCCTCTACAGATACTAGTTTGTGGGGTTCTCATTCGAGAACCCATAAATTGAGCCAACTCTTCAAACACTTCCTCATCAAAAGAAGCAGGAAGTCTATGTAACTTCCTTTCATAAGGTGAAAGCCTAAAATAACTTTTCCCAATTTGTTCTCTTTCACCCCCTCTTTCCCATTCATAAACTTTCCTAAATTCACCCAACATATTATCCCATTTTGTCCCCGCAGTTTTCGCGTCTCGGTTCACCCCGTTTCGTCGCAAAAACTCGGCCACTTCTCGGTCTTTTTCCGCCCGAGTTTTTCCCCTACCTTGAAGCTGAGATGGCACAGCAACAGTTACTACATTACTACTTGGTTCTCTAGAAACCGGGTTATCCGACCCGGGTACCCCACCACTACCTTGGTATTGAATTCTCCAAGCTTTAGCTAGCCACAACATTTCATTAGGTTTCCAAACAGGACTAACATACTTACCTTTTCTTAACTGATGTTGACTATATTGTTGTTCTCCTGATGACTTGCTTGTCTCCTGACCGGAGACAGACGGTCTTGGAGACTGCGACGGCGATGAAGCCGTGTCGGACGACGAAGCCGCCGCAGCAACAGAATGGAGTTGCGGTGGTTGTTGGGTGGTGGATGGTGATGGTGATGGTGTTTTTTCAATGGCAAGAACACTTTGTTTTTGTGAAGGTGACGGTAAAAGTTTCCATTGGCCAGTTGTAGTACTACTTGTGTATCTTGGTCTTTTTGGATTCACTAATTCACTTGCTATGTAAATTTGCGACGGTTGTGGCGGCGGCGGCGGCGGCGGTGATAGAAATGATGGATTTGTGACCACCACTTGAGCTTGATCATCTAGGGTTTCTTGAACTATATTTTCTTTAGGTGAAGTTGAAGAATGTTGTTGTTTTTTGGACTTGTCACCAATACTACTACTACTACCTTTGTTTTCATTCATTTTGTTTTTTTTTTTTTATTTTAACAAAAATGTAACAAAACCATCACAAACAACAAAGACACATGTCAAAGTGTTAGAAAATTTATGTAAAAAACTTTGCCAAAGAAATTAAGCCTAACAAGCTATATAGAATAGAATATGTATATATGTGGGTGTTTTTGCTTTATGAATTTAAACCTATGTTTTGGAATTTGAGATGGTTTTTATGTTAGGGTTGTTATGAAAAGTTGGAGGGTGTGTGAAGAAAGAGAGGAAATAAAAAGCAAAAAACATTGAAAGCAAAAGCTAAAAGAGCAAAAATATGAGGGGAAAAAAAAGTTGTGAGATTGTGGAACCTGCTGTGATTAAGACCTCTCACTTAAACATATCACACGATGTTAACAACTTTTATTAGCTAAAGAGAAAAGTAATGATTGTTGGATTCAGAAACTTGGCTCATAAGAACAAGTTTTTATTATATAATAATACGAGTAGTTTTTAAAACTTTATATGTACTCAACTATATCATATATATATATATAATAACTTCAAGCATGACAAAAACATGAACACATATATTACACATTGTTTATTTATTTGTCTCTATATGCATTGTGTACATTAACATGTCACCTTATTTATTTATTGACACTATCAAATCTTGTTTCTTTTTTTTGATCACCTTTTTGAATCAGTCAGTAAAGATAGTAGTAGGGTATGTATGTTTATTGGAACTTTTTATTATATGTAAATTGGGTTTATAGATACGATTTTTTTGGTTAAAAAACAGATGAATAAATACAAATTGTGATTAGTGAGTGGCCACTGGTTGGTATGAGTGTGTGTGTGTGTTTGGAGAGCAGAGTGGAGATGATGGGGACTGGTCGAATCAATGGGTTCTGCTCTCAGCGACTCATAAACTCTCTCGAGGCTCTTTCTTGTTTTTTTTGGTCCTCCAAACACCCACTTTTTTTCTCTTTATATATACTAGAGTTAAGCCTACATTAGGGCACGCTCACAAAGAGTTCTCTATATATAACATGCATTATATTATATTATATTGGTTCAATGAATATATTTATAAAACGAAATAATGAAAATGATTAATTTCATAGATTTTAACATATGTTTTTCTTTTCTTGAAAGGCTAAAAATATACGAGTATTAATTAATAACAATGGCTAGCTTCAAGAAATATCCTTGAAAACCAAATTTGAAAGTACAATTACAACTACATATCCAAGAAATGCAACAACGAAAAATTCCTAGATCCTTCAGGGAACTCGAACTGCGAGGACAAAAGGGGTCAAAAAAACTCCCAACTATTATGCAACATTACGAGAGAAATTGATCAAGTCTCAATGAACGAACAAAAGAAAGTTACAAATAGAGGAAGGGATTTTGGAATCATTCATCCTTCGAAATGCAAAACTTTCTACTTGTATCTGTGACACTCAAACATGAGCCTAGGCCACCACGACATCAAACAGCGAGTTAGAGCAAGTCTTTGTAGTAGAGAAAACTACTTCATTTTGAAGTTTCCAAATAGCCCAATCAAACAAAAGACAATCGCTTCAATGCACATCTTCTTGGTAGATTTTAATTTACAGCTAAACCATCAATAAACTGCAATAGCGAATCCAAAGGCAAAACTAAAGTAAAAACATTAAGCCATTTAGAGATGGAGCAACATATATATATTGTTCGCCGTGGTACATGCATGCTGAGAATAAATGGTGCGTGTGTGGTTTCGATTTGAGTAGAACAAGCGAGCATAATAATGAAGGGATGTCGATGCTTTTGTTTGCCAAATTTGAACGAGTAAGTATCCGATCAATCAAGACTCTCTATAAAAGAATGTTCAAGTTATTACTCTTAAATCTTAACCACTACATTAGATATGCTTCGTGCCTTCGTGAGTCTGATTCTCCCAACGTTCGTAATGATATACCCCTTCGTGTACCTATACGAAGCATGATAACGGAGGCCAGGAGCTCGAAAGCATAGATAATTTCTCTCAAAGATAAGATATCCCATGAACTCTAATTAAGATCCTTATCTTAAGAAGAGATCAGATAATTATGGTAACTAAATCTAAGGAGAAAAGATTGAACCCTAATCTCCTCATCCAAGAAAACCCTCTACTATATAAGGAGGGCCGGGTAATCTCCATTCGACATCATCACATTATTGGCCGATTAAATACAACCCTAAAAGCTCACCTTTGGCGTAGAAAGGTATTGCCTTACCTTCGGGGGATCTCCAACAAACCATAAACCTAAACCCCTCTTGATTCTCAAGACCTAATATGACTTACGCGGTTTGGTGCACAATGAGTTCCAAGTGCATCAAATCGCAACTTAGTTAAGTTTGTTATTGATAGCTTTTCTTTTAATAAAGTGGCACTTTAAAAATATATTTAGCATTTCAACTGTAAAGTCTTGAATTAACTTGTATTTATTTTATTATTTATTAATATAATAATTGGGTTAAACACCCATGTTCAGACTCACATTAAAATAACGTAAGAAAACGCTATTTAATACTAGTATCATCATAACAATATAATGTAACTTCTTAAGGATTTTATCATTGTTCAGTCATATTTGTGATATTCAAGTAGGTGCAAAAAGAAACAATTCTTTTGCGGTTGGATTGACTGTTATGTTCTCTTCTTTTTTAGTTCATTCATAGTTTTCCAGTGTAATTTTATCTTAATTGGTTCAATCTTGTACTTTCTGGGCGTCTAGCGTTTTGCTAGTGACTTTTTATTTTAATATATTGTCGTTCAAAGAAAAAAAACACAATATAATGTAGAATAATCTATTAAGAAAGTTTGTTCATTAAGTTCGTAGGGAGATATGTGTAGTACTAATTTTTACCAAATAGTAAATTTTTGCACCATCATGGTATAGTATTGTTTAACTAGATTATATCTCGTGTAATACACGAATAAACATATAATTAATAAAACACTAATATAATGTTTCATGATATTTTATATTGATAAATTGTAAATAAAAGGTATTGTCATATTGAAAAACAATAATGTTATATTTAATTACATATAATTAGATGAGTTAAATTTAAAATATATGTATAAAAAATGAATACCATGATGTAAATATAAAAAAAAAGGAAACAAAGATTCAAGTGATCAAATATCCATATACTTAGGGTGCCTTTGGTTCACATAATGTTTTTAGAGGAATGAAATCTTTCGAAGGAATTGGAATCTGAAGGAATGGAATTTGACGGAATATTTTTGATTTTTTGAGAATTCAAGTAACGGGAGGAATGAAATTCCTTCCTCCATCCCCATGGAATGGAGATTCCATCAAATGATGGAATGTTTACATTCCTACGGAATGAGATTCCTCCTTCTTTAAACAATCAAACGTACTAAGGATGAAATTCAATTCCAATTCCATCAGATTCCATCAAATTATGTGAAACAAACGCGACCTTAGTCTACATATTATATTTATACCATATTATTAGTTTAATAATATAAATAAAATATGTTAAAATCGATGATGTTATCATTTTTTATTTTTTTTATTTTATTATTATTTTAGACATCATATACAGATATTAAAGATGTAAAAGAAATACTTATAACTAGAACCAATATTAATTACGTTATATGATAAAAACAAATAGAAAATTATAATTTGACAACTAAAAGAAAATCAAAAAAGTTATTTTTTTTAACGTTCGTGTCACGGGACGGCTAGACGTTACATCTATACGGGTACGCAGTCACTAGCGACCGATCCACGAAGTCAGGTACCACAGGGGAGGGAAAACCCTCCAATTTAACCGCTACATAAGGTACGACGTTAAATTGGAGGTAAAACCTCGCCTGCTCAGACTCGAACCCTGGTCTTTCAGGATCCAAGCGTTATTGCAGGACTTCGGAATGCCGCTGGGGTTTTTAACAATATAATATAAATTTTAAGAATTAATTTTCATAATTGATTCATTTAATTAATTACTTTTTATAATTATAAGAGGTAAGAAATTATTTTCCAAAATTAATGACGAGATTTAAATTTATTAAAAGAAATTAAATCTAAAAAAGTTATAAAAAGTATATGATATCAGCGTTTTGATCTAAAAATTTTAATTAAAAATTGATTTATATTCAAAGATCCAAACTTTTTTATTTGAGAATTAATATTATATATATATATATATAATCACTTAAAGGAAATGGATAAAGATATATTAACTTATTTTGTATGCCTAATAATCAACCTAATTATAAGATAGTGACATTTGAAAAAATTAAGGGGAAAGATTAAGAAAAATAATTAATGGAATCAACATGTCAAACTATTAAGGTTTTAAGTTGATTTTTAAGTATATAAGTTAGGTTGATTAATTATTTTATAGTGGAAATGGATTAATTAAAGTGTTATTAAAAGACAAAAATAAACAAAAATCAATAGTAATGTAGATAAAAAAAAGTTGTACCGTTATGTGACGGAGACACTGAATGACAAGTAAATGGCATCTTCTCAGTTCTTGTCGTATGTACCTACAGACTATGGGAAGGTATTATAGTAGGTCGGCGGGATCAGTTTATGTTTACATGTAAAGACATGCATATACATATCTACATAACATTACACCATTATGTATAGGGGCATAGTATAGTATAGTATATTTACACACATATAGCCTAGGTGTGCCCACTTTTGCCTCCTTCTATACTTCCTTTCTTCTTTTGCTACTTATATTATTTTGTTCCTTTATTAATGCTGCTTTTTTTTCTTTTGTCAAAATCATTACTGCCTTATAGAAAATTTCACCATATATTGAAAGTTAAGAAAAAAATTTACTTAATCATCCTTAATAAACTAAACTAAAACGTCAATATAATTAAATTAGTTTTTTTAATTATAATGACGTAATACACTCCCGTGTAAGGATGTCTCACTCTCCAATAGTCTAACATACCTATCCACACTATATATGTAAGGGAAATGATATTCGTACCACTATCTTTGATTAATGTACCACAGTGTACATATTGTATAGCTGATAGTACAAGCCGGTAATACACAGTTGTGGTATATCAATCAAAATAAATGGTACGAATATCACTTTCCTATATGTAAGTGTATGGATACTTTCAAATATCAAAACATCTTTATTAAACTAAACCTATTATTTTATTTTATTTTGAACGACAACAAAATTTACAACGTAATATGATTTGAGAGTTGGAAATATAAAAATGTTGATAGAATTGTTGATTCAATTAAATTACTTGTCGTGGAATCGAGAGTGTATATATCTTCATTTTTAATTTTAATTCAAATGTTAAATTTTTTTCAATTTTATTAGATGTTGGACAAATCCTTGACATTGAAGGTTGTTTAGTATTTTATTGGGTGTCCCGAAGGGACAAAATAACATAAATTTAGTATTGTGGTTTAGTATTATTTGGTTTAATTTAATAGATTAGTGTGTTAATGTTTTAAAAAGAGTCCGAAAAAAAATTCCAAATAACCTCTAAAGTATATAATTTAATAAGTTCAAAATTCAACTAAATACAATTTTTTAGATAGTAAAAGAAAGGTTTATAAACGATCATAATTATTCCGATTAAACCGTGTATATTTTAGTAAAAGCCTTTAGTAGCTTGACTAATGATTTTTAGATGATAAATCTTTCTATATAACTAAGAGATGATAATTTTTTGTTTACGTGGATGTCATATAGAATTGTCAACTGTCAAGTAATCATTTTGCTTATGTGTTAAAATTCGGTTTATTCTCCTTAAATTTCCTTTAAATATTGCTATTTAATCATCCGTTAAATATTACCTTTCAAATAAATTAATAACTTAACAAATCATAGCTAAAAAGTAGGAACGTACAAACTTGAAAGTTGAAAATTGTATTCCCTTAATGTAATTTGGAATTTTATACGGTAAATTTATCAATTTTGTAAGTATGGTCAAAATTTAAAAATTTATATTCTACAAAATATATTATTATTATTAGAGTTTTGTTAATGACGGCCCTTAGGGCTGTCAGTATTAGTTAATTTGATGCATTAAAATTTGTACTTTGGCTTGCGAAAATTCAAGGGTGGTTATTGATATATAAAGTACTACTTTTTATACATGTAATAAGATGTTAATGAT
The DNA here is from genome assembly GCF_010389155.1 of Erigeron canadensis. Classification (NCBI taxonomy): domain Eukaryota; kingdom Viridiplantae; phylum Streptophyta; class Magnoliopsida; order Asterales; family Asteraceae; genus Erigeron; species Erigeron canadensis. The sequence goes on from NC_057762.1 coordinate 29,346,670, forward strand.
AACCCTTAGGGCTGTCATTATCATTTTCATTATTATTATTATTATTATTATTATTATTATTATTGTTATTATTATTATATAACCTTTATTTAATGAATAGTAATTTGTTATCAATATCAAAGCTTTCTATATATTATTCTCTATTATTTATCTCAAGATCCCAATATTTGTTTTACATTCTTCTTTTTTTTTTTTTTTCCCTCAATATTAGTTGTTTAATCAAGTTTTTAACTTTTATTTTATCATTTTTTGTTTTGTTTCTTAGATTAAGAAAACGATATTATAGGGTTTATAGAAGATAAACGCATCCATGATTTTTTTTAAAAAAAATAAAATTCATATAGTGTAGATTTAAAAGTGATATATATGTACATACACTGATACACTATATATATATATATATATACACGTATATACAGGACCGGATTTAAGCATGTGCAACCCGTGCAAACGAGCATTGCCTAATGTTTTAGGGACCTAAAATTTTGTTGGTTCAACCATATATATCTCTATATATAATAAAAAAGGATTGTTTTTTAAACTATTTTTAGAAACAATTATGATGTGGCATGTCTATAAATTTTTTCAAAATATTTTTATGTTATTTATGATGTCATATCTAATTAATAAAATTTTAAAGATAAATACCCCATTAAATATTTTCAAAATGTTTTATTTTATTTATGATGTCTACAAATTTATTTTTTTATTAGAAAACAAAATATATACTTTTTATATAATATCATAAATGTCTTTTTATGTTTTATTAATGCAATAGGTACTAATATATAATTGTTGTGTTAATCAATTTAATATCTTCAAGCCGAGTTATAATATATCAATAACAAAAGTTATATACATTTTTTAAAATTTTTATTGCTTTTAAAATTTTATTAAAAATGTCCGGGTTGAAGCCGGACTGATTAATTAGTGAGTAAATAGAAATAGATATTATAAAATGTTATATTTAGCCTATTGTTAATGTTTTTTTCTTTCAATTCTTAAGCACATATGTTTGAAACTAGCATAATTAGTGTGATTTTTTTTTAATTACGTAGTCTTATCCTTTTGTTTCTAATAAACTATTAAGAGTGTTTATTATTAATTTATTTTGTTTATTTATCATTTTGTTTCTTAAGCAAATATGTTTCTAATATACTTTATTTTTAGTTTATCATTATTATAAAATGATTTTTATTATCACTCTAAATAAACAACAAAAAGAATATGAACAATCATGGTTTACGTTTTAGAGATTATTAAAATTTGGGACCTATTTTTGTATATAACATGGCCTTTAAAAACCATGAGACGATATTGCGTACATACACTATATATATATATATATATATATATATATATATATATATAAATTATCATTGGTGCACATATCATTATTCATTATTCAGTTGTGTTACATCTTATATTTCACTCATTTATTAATCTAAAATAAAGAAAATCACTATGCTATTAAAATTTACATTTAGATTATTAACGTAAATAAATTTATGCTCTTGACGTATATATGTTAATCACTGTTTTCAAGTAATATTAGTTAAAATATTAAAATTATAATCAATTTAATATAATGTGTATATTATCATGTATCACATGAGTATAAATGTATAATCTAGTAGATAAATATACCACTTATATGTAGTTGTCTTTACTCCTATATTAAAAAAATTAAGGATAATGATAAATATGTATAACAATGTGATTAAAAGTATGTTCAATACATTCAAGTTTTGACACATGAATTTCATATATTTTCTTTCATAATCTTTAACATTGAATTTGCCATGTGACAATCCCTCATTATTAGGCATACTTTTAGGCCTACATTTTAGGCACATTAATCATTTTTCATAAAACAAACTATCCCTCATCTTTTATTAACTTTTTATCTTTAAAAAACTCAAAATACTATTAACTTTCAACAAATTCTCAACTCATACATTACATCTACTCTAAATAAATCTAAAATATTTTCCAACTCTATCCATTTAAACTATCAGTCTCATTTATTCACTAATTTAAATATATTCACCTAATATACTTATAGTATTCTTAAGGAAATTATTTACAATATATATTATTTAATCCTTAAAATAACTACGTTACCTCTATTACATAGGTTACTTTTACATTAATAATCACACTGTATATATGAAAAGCCGAACCGAAACCACAAATATATATTTTTTACTTTGTTTTATATTTATATCATTTTATAACTCATTTTTGCAAAGTATATACATGTCACTATATTTGTATTTTAAGTTTATAAAATAATATCATTTATATGTTTTAGGTGAAAATACACAATAAGATTGATTTCGTTTAGTAATTGCATAACTAAACAATGCATAAAAGATATAAATAGTTATATATGTAGTTTTCTTGAAATATGTATTTGAAGTTTGTACAACTTATTTTGATGGATTTGTTATTGTTGTAGTGTTGTTGTTACGAATATTGTTTGAAGAGTTGTTGAGTTTATATTGTAATTATAGGGTATAAATTTGTAAACTTTTCTAGCTCAAGTTGCCCCAAGTGAAAAACGACTAAAACCGAAAAATCAAACCGATATAGACACAAACCAAAAAAACCAAAACCCAATGGTTTTAGTTTTCAAAAATCGAATTATAACGGTTTGGTTTTCGCTTTTAATCAAAAACCGACCCAAACCAAACCGTACTCACCCCTAAATCGAAGTAGCTTAACATCTTATTTCCTTCTAAGCGCACATTCTAAGAAAGCCTATATATGAGAAATGATAATCGTACCGTATTTTTTATTTTATTTTATTAATCTATCATAATAATTATGCATTATATATTTGTATTGTCAGTTGTACGGTGTGATACATAATTATTAGAAATAAATATCACAAATATTATTATTATTATTATTTTTATTATTATTATTATATATATTATATATATTATTATTATATATTCCCCATGTATGAGCTTTATTTATCTATTTCTTTCCTTAAAGGTTCCCTGAATCCCTTGTGCTTTATGGTATATTTTAGTTTTAGTTGTACCCATTCCAAAATGCCTCTTTTTCCATAATGCCTCTTTTTCGATACTATCATATACGATCATTTGTCTTCGGCCACATTAGCCAAGACTGCCATTTTGATATAAGTTCTTTTGGTGGTCATATATGTATGGTACTTTTTGATATATACATCACAATCTACTACTTTTATAGTTGGATGTACAAATTAGTGATGCAAAACTGTAGTATACGGATCTTAAAATGTAAAAAGTATATTATTACCCAATTCCTATTGTTTAGCTTTAAGGGATCGTTTGGTTCGCATAATGTTTTTAAAGGAATTGAAATCTGATAAAACAATTGGAATTTAAAGGAATTGGTATTGAAAAGTTTTAAAATCTATCATGTGTTTGGTTGACATATTTTAACAGAATTCAACTAAGGAATCTGAATTCAAATTAGGTCAGATGACAAAATTACCATTTGTTAAACTTTTATAATACATTATAATAGTTATCATAAAATAATAATAATTATGATAATAAAATTTTTTATATAATAATAGTTAAATAATATCATAATAAATTTGTAATAAAATATAATTAATAATAAATAAATACTACGAGTATTAATTATTACAATTAAAAAAAGTTAAATAAAAATAATATTAAAAATTTATAAATAATAAAAAAAAATTAATAATAATATTTATCATAATCATAATATAATAACCAAATAATACCATAATAAAAATATAATAAAAATAAAATAATAATAATAAACAAATAAAATATTAATCATAATAACAAGATAATAGAAATGATAAGTAAATAATAATAATAAATATTAATAGTAAAAAAAATCATAATAAAAAAGTAAGAAAAATAATAATATTAATAACAAAAAAAATATTATTATTAATAATAAAATATTTATAAATTATTATATAATAATCAGTTAATAAAAAGAATATTAAAAAAGTTACTAATTAATAAGAATAATAAATAAATTGTCTTAAAAAAATATAAAAGTAATAATTAATAAAAATTATAATAATATAATTACTAAATAATAATAATTATCATAATAATAATAATAATTTTAAAAAGGAGATTTTTGTCAAATATGTGAATTTCAAAGGAATTGGAAACTTTCCTTTGAATATGTGATGGAATTCAAATTCCTATATTTAAGGGAATTTGATGAAATATTTTAAATTCCAATTCTATCAAAATTTCCAACAAACATGAGAGGCAAGAAATTTGAATTACAATTCCAATTAATTCTATGTAATTTTTTCTAACCAAACACCCCTAGGCTTAGCAATAATTTTATTTGGGACGGAATTACTAATTTTGAACTTTCGAATCCATATGTGATCTATTTAACATCGATCGCCACCATTCTACCAATCTCCTCGCATCTACCATGTCCTTGTATCTTAGAGGTCACGATCTCACAATTCATAAAAATAATGGACTGAGATAATCTAAAGTTCAAATAAACTTTATAGGTAATGTTAGAAGATTTAAACTATTGGATTAAAATCAATAATCAAGATCAAAAAATCATCTTTGAAATATTTATTATTTTTTGTAGGACGACATTCTAATCTACTCCTACTCCTAAATTACACGCATGTCTGGGATGAAACCCAGAACTCTCGAAAAATCCATATTAATCTATCACCACAAATGTAGGAAGTGGGACTCGAACCCAAGTGGATCCTCCCAAGGTCAAAGACCTTAGCAATAGGTCACGGACCCATTGACGTCATTTTTAAATCTTAACTCTTGATTTTAATCCAAAGGTCAAGATTCCTTTAACTTTACTTATAAAGTTACTTGAACTTTAGAGGATTTTTATCGAAAAATAATACAATCAATAATAAGTATGCTAGTTTTACTATCGATGATAACTGCAAATAATTTTAGGGATAATGGCACCAGAGTGTAACCAACTATGACTCAATGGTTATGTAGTGTAGTGACCATTCAAATTGGCTATGTGATGTAAGTGCCTTTCATTTTTGTTCTTTTAATGTATCATACCTGGTAATATCCTATTTGCAACCGGTAATGCCACGTGCAAAGTAAAAAAAGAATAGGGATTAAGGCACCGGAGTGTAACCAACTATGAGCGAATGGTTATGTAATGTAGCGATTTACGAAAGTGTTAAATTGATGTAAGAACATCTCTGTTTTGTTCACTCGATGTATGTGAAAGTGTTAATGATAATAACAATCATTTTTCCATCTTTCACTTTTTTGATAGTGACAAACCCTAATCCCCAAATCGGATTGTGTTATATGATCACCCCATCATCATTAACAATAAAGATCCAGCCATCCCATCCCTACCACCATCAAGATCCAGCAACGTTGGTTTACAATAGGGTAAAAGGGGATGATTTTGACAGAGGATGATGATGTGTCGTATTTTATACCCATTTCCCACAACGAATGTAGTTGTTCTAGCATGTTTTATGTGTCGTTTTTGTATACATTGGTGCGTTTATGGTATTTGTTAGTGTTCTCATGATATTAGCAGGTATTATGGCATACGACTGAAGAAAATGACAATTAGAGGCCTAAAGTGTGCTTACGAATGGCTCAAGTAACACTTGGAAGTAAAAATGAAGAATTTGAGAAGATTTACAGATGGTGCGCCGCATCTTATACATTGGTGCGCCGCACTCAAGGAACCCGAGAGGAAGTGCTATATAGGAGTGTGTCACACCCATTGTTCAAGTGAAGGATGATCAGATGGTGCGCCACACCTCATCAACAGGTGCGTCGCACCTGCTAGACGGGAAACAATAGACTTTTGCTTAGAGTATAAATACTTAGAATAACTCAAACCAAAACCCTATTCTCGACTTTCCAGAGCTTTTTAGGGTTTTTGGAGGCTATTTTCATCAGATCAAACACCTCTAAAGATCATAGAAACATCCGGATTTATTTCTTCAATTCATTAACGATTCTAGCACTCTTTGGATTTATTACATCAATTGGTACAATATGTCTTTATATATTAATGATTGTTCTTCTCTTTTCACTATGAGTAGCTATATCTATTTGCACCCGCTTGGGTAGTGAACATGTCATAGGGTCGTTTTGAATGTTACTTGCAATCGTTGAACAAGGTTTTTATGTTTAATTGAAGATCCATGTTTATTTGAGTTTAAATATTGTTTTGTCTTTTATATTTATTGATTGATAATTGTAATTAGAAGTTCGGAAGAAATCTATGTCATTGTCAATTGACTTATGAAAAAGGTTGATCGGTCTATAATTAACCTAAAGTCGTTGGAGTTCGGAAGAAACTAACGATAAAGATTTTTAAACAATTAAATTCATTTTGCATATGCAAACACTTATGATAAAGGAATCTGATTAGGTGAATAAGCAGTTCGGAAGAAAGCTTTCATAGGTTAAATCGTGAAAATCAACTCAGGATCTTAATGCTTAATTGTTTTGGATAGGAATTAAACGCGGAAGCGATAACTATATTTAGAGTAATTAAAGTGTCAAGTATAACGGAAGTTCGTCTTGTCTATCTTTTGAGTCATTCGACAAATGCATGTAATGTTTAGACCCGATGATTGACATGTGAGCTGATCCAAGTGGGTGTCCTTTTAAATTATTGCTCGAAATTCAATAACAAAATATTATCTTGCGATTAGTCCTACGGGATTACTGACTTTTCAACTAACTCTTGCAAAGTGGCAATTCGGCCACAAAACCCCCTTTTAATCTGAATTACATTATTGTAACAATGGCTTAATAAGTCCTTGTGTTCAACCTCGTATTTACCAAGTCACTATATTGCATACGAACGGGTAAACTGCCCGCAAGTGTGTAGTAAACAGTTACTAGATATTTCGTGATATAAATTTAAAACTAGAAAATACACATAAAGTTTTTGGCGACGGTGGTTGTCTAGGTGGCGGTTGGCATTTGTTTATTTTATTTGTGCCAGTCAGTGGTGGCATGTGTCCGAATGTGGAGATGGTGGAGAAATGGACGCACCTCTTGAATGGAAGAAAAAATGAGACCGAGACCACCCACTACAACCTTGTCGGAGTCAAAGACCATCCATCATCCATCTCGTCGGAGTTCACAACCCACAACCGTAAGCATGATTGTACAACATGTCAACCGTTACATGAAAAGAACAAAAATAGAAGGTTCTTACACCAGATAGCCAGTTTTAAAGATCACTACATAACATAACCATTCAGTCATAGTTGGTTACGTTCAAGTGCCATAATCTCAAAGTAAAATTAACATTGTTACCGGCTACCGATACAACAGGTCAACCAATACATTAAAAGAACAAAAATGAAAGATAATTACATCAGATAGCCAATTTAAAAGGTCGCTACATTGCATAACCATTGAGTCATAGTTGATAACAGTTAAGAGTTTGAGTTGGTTACAGTTAAGATTTACAGTACATAAAAAATGGCCAAACATATGAAGGATACTATTACTTTTGAGCTCTAAGGGGCATATATACATATGCGTACCTCAACTATTTTTTTTTAAACGGGAGCAGCGTACCTCAACTATTAATGAGTATTATTTTGAATTTTGTTAAATGCACCCCTAAAGGCTACAATTAAGATTTATTAATAGTTGTACATTTACGATAAAATTTATGATAAACTTTTGATATATATATATATATACAAATTTATTTATGCACATTAAATACAACTTTAAAGTTGTATTTAACATTTCCTTAATAATAATCGATAATCCGTTACACAATCACTTGAGTTATATTTCAGTAGTACATTCAATTAATGTCAAGTGAGAGGGTGAGTTTTCACATTATTATCGTTTGACAAGTGTTAGTGTTAAGGTGTTGGCATTTCACCTCTCAATATCTTACTCACCGCTCACCTCTAACTAAGTTCCTTAAGCCACCTTAGTTCTACCATTCACTCAAATTTTGTTGGCAACCCACCACTCACACCACACTATTCTTTACAAGAAAAGACAAAAATTGTAAGTCCCTGCACAAGATGTTAATCGAATAAAACAAATATATCAAGTAAACCCAACTGACAAGTAATTCTGAACTAGAAGAATGACTAGTTCAGAATACGAGCCAGATATGGATATCAACAGAAAGTAAATGCAAGAAACAAAGTGCTGAAACTATATAAGTAATATGTATAATCAAGTATTTAGGCAATTGAGCCACGATGTATTTTTCAATGTATTTTATTCATTAATATAAACAAAATACAAAGGTTGTTGCAGCACAAAGATAATCACACTTGTGATAATATCTAAACAACCTTGAAATACAAGTGATCTAATAACTTGGAAATACTCATAAGAATTACTTAGAGTATATCTCACAAGTTGCAATGCCAAAGTTTCGAGCAGTTTGCAAAATGTGAGAAGCCTTGTACTTGTAGGAAAAGTCCATGATGACGTGGACTGGGCCGTACAATACTTTGTTGGGATACATTTAAGGAAATCAATATGATTCTTTAAATCGTGTATTTTAAGGTTAAGTGTGAAAGTCATTTGATGTGACATTTCACACTTTATTCCCAACCATTTGACTTAACCAAAAAGCTTTCTAGAGACAATGTTATTGTCTGGATAAAGCATAGTAAAGTAAAAAGGCTTCCTCGTAATCAGTGTAAAAAGTGTTGTAAATACTTTTACACTGAGATGTTTCAGTCTTCGATTTGGTAGAGTCTCTTAGCTCTGCTTCTGAGATGAGTCTCTTCTTCAGTCTTCAGCCTTCGACTTCAGAATGAATGCTTTCAGATTAGGTTGATCTTGAACTGAAGTGAAGCTTCAGTGAATTAATTCTGAATGACTTCAGAATTCTGTACAAGTGTCTTCACTTAATTTCAACTACTTCTGAACAAATTACACTTGGTCGATTTTCGACCTAACTCACCACTCAATGCTTTAAAAAGTGATGGCGGCGTTGTTCCACGAGTGGTCACCACTCACCACTCGCTCACCACCCATACAATGCCAAACTCCTTATATCTGAGAAGTTTAATAACAAATTATTATTTTATGGTTTTAATTTTTATATAAAATATAACTTTTAATGATAAGATAACGTGATAGCATAAAATTGGGATTCTAGAATAATGAATAAGCTCATAATGTCATTCTAAGGCCGATATCAATAAGCTTCTACTTCTAAGCTTGCGTTCTTGCGAACTCGCCTATATATCTTATAGTCACCGCACGCTTCGTTCACATCTCGTACATTTTGGAGCCGTGTTCTTGGAAGGTTATTGCCACCAAGCCTTCCTCGGCTGCATTCCTGCGATACGTCTTGAAGAAGACGTGAGAATTTGGAGTGATGTGGTCCCAATTGCATACAACGGCTATATATCCTGAATTTTTTATTTTGTTGTTTTTTATTTTTCACCTCCTTTTCATTCTTTTGTAAGAAATATGATTAATCAACCATAATAAATTAACCTAAAAATCAACCATGTTAACATACGACTTGTTGTTATAACTTCGTTTCCCATATCGCTAAAGTCCAAGTTGTTAATACAAAATTTAATTATTGCTATTAAAATTAATTGAATTTAAATTGTTTATTGATACATAATATAATAGACTAAAATATATTGTGGTGAATTCAAATTATATTTTTGATACATAAATAAATTTACAATATAATGTTAGGGTGAAATTATGGTGAAATTTTGAGAGTGAAAAATTACATGACGTTGACCACTGATGACTTTATTGACAGAGGCTTAAAAAGCTTATAGTATAATACTAATGCAATATCTTATATTGTAATAACTAATATCATTAGTAACTAATTGTGAATCCACTAAACACTTAAAAGTTGTTATACTTATAGATGTTAAAAGATGTTTATCATTCATAATTGTATTAAATATTTATATGTACTATACAATCAAATATTACGAACAATATGTATAGTTTACATCGCATGCAATTCAAAATGAATCATGAAAACATTATTTGCAGAGGCAAGAGACTGGTGTGTATATTAATGTGGTTCCATTTTTAAATGTGTTGACTAAGGGATAGTTTGACATATATGGAGAAGCATGAACCAGTGGTCCGAACCGGAGAAAAAGTAGAGTCTTCTGACCTCGCAAATGCATGCTGCCGTGGCGGCCCCAAACAACTTTCTCTGCAATTTTTTTAGTGCCTTATTTCTGGCTTCCTACTAGGAGACAAATACAACTATAAGTGGGGTTTATTATTATTATTATTATTATTATTATTATTATTATTATTATTATTATTATTATTATTATTATTCAGAAATGAGATTTTTTTTTTAATAGGCAAGGTTTACTATTAAGAGACTACTAGCAAATCGCTAAATACAAAGAGTAGAAATTAAACAAGAGTAGAAATTTACACGAAAGGTAATCACCGCTAAATACAAAAATTAAACACCTATGTCTAGATAGACCTGCGAGATTATTAAAAGGGATGAAAAAAACCTGGAAAGAGCCTAGGAAAAATCCTTTGAAACTAAGGATCGAGCTACCGGTTTTCACCCTAAATTTTTTTTATAATATCCCGTATTGATCCGATGAGTATGAGACACCATAAAATCCCAACCAAGGCAACATTAAACACCGTTGCCATAGTCAAAATAAAAAGACAAGAACAATATGACTCTACAGAAGACTCCATCCAAAACTGAAGTGTATTTATACTCCATGCTCGATTTGTGTTTACTATCTAAATTCACACTTGTATATCTAAATTTTTACATCTTGATGTTTTATTCCATAAGAAATATGATATCTCATACATTATTAATTTAACATTTTTAGTAGTAAATTTGTAGAATGTATAGTATCTAGCCAAGCCCGACCAATGTTTAATACTTGAGCTTCAAAATTTCCTTGCATATGGCAAATACATGTGATTAATCTAATAATCTGCGAGAATACCTTAAAGGGTGTTTGTTTTAAATATCAGTTATCTAAGTAATCAAGAATTTTTGTTTCAAAAATTACGGTCAAGTATCTTAGTTTAGCCAATGAATTCTTGTTGGTGGTCTACAAATGAGATGAGAGGTTTTGTCTATTTTAATTTAGCTAATGAGCGTTTGCTCTAACTGTTTTTCTACTAGATTGAGATGAAACCGTGTATTTGTTAAGTTGACTTAATTGAATTTGTCATTAAAGTATATTAGTGTAATTGCAATTTTACATATAGCAAACTACTCCGTATATAGAAGTTTTGGTGTAAAGGCCGGTGAGGTTAGCGAACAAAGAAATTAGAAATGATAATTGAGATTTGGATTTGTGAATCATATTCGATTGTGACATATGCTAAAAGGAAATCCAGGTAATATCACATAGTACTCTTTTATAGTCTTGTAGGTCGGGATATTGCAAGTGTCCATAGTCAATGTCATGGGCCCAATGGCCAATCATACACTTTTATATTCTTGAATCCTATTCTGCTTTTCAATCATCTCCTCATTGATAATTATGCCTTTTTTTTTTTGTTAGAGACCAAGATGAAGAAATAAATAATAAGTAAATAGGAAAATCTGTTGCATATGATGAAAAAACAAAACACCCTTGAAAATATATGGACCAACTATAACTCTATAAGAGCAAACGGTAAAACAAATGGCTTGAACTTTGACGACGACACATGAAAAAACAGCTTAGGCAAAACAACTGCAATCAATTGAACCAAACATTAACGGGTCAATGAAGTGAATGAACCACACATCTCAGGTGAACAACAAAACCTTAAACACGACCCTTGAAGGAACACAACTGACAACCCGTGAATGATCAACATGCCCGACCCATAATCATGAACTGTTTGAATTAATTGTTGAACTGTTACTCGTAATGAGGCGGTATATGATTAGTTAGAACAAGTATATATATATATGATGGCATTGGCGGTATGTAAAAGAAGCCATGTAAAACTTTTTTTAGGCATAAGACTAGTGCCACCAATTAACGGATCGAGTTTATTTGTGATACAAGTCAGCCAAATGATGGCCCACTTTACATTCTAATTATTGGTCAACATATCTAGTTTTTACTGTGCTCCCCGATTACTTGACTCAATCTCTAAGGCATGGGCTTACAGGAGGAGTCCTCAGGAGTTCTTGCCTGCCACATCAGCATCACATTACTCAGTACTTTTCTCAGGGTTCTCACTTTCTATAAGGACAGTTTCTTTAGAACTTCTTCACCACATCATCAATTAATTATAATTTATCTCATACACACGAATACACCTATATATACCCCACACGTATATAAAACAAAAATAAAAAAGATAAAAAGGACCCCCTTGGAGCGTCCCCCAACTTCTTCCACAAGAACAAATGCTAAGACGCTGGACGGAGGACGATGGGTGTCTATTGTCGTATGCGTCCTTAGGCATTGAAGACGTAAGTGAAGACTTGCTATAAGCATCGGTCTAAGTGACATGAATGCTTTTTGTATGATCGATGCTCGCATCATGAAGTTGGATTCTACTGCAATAACTCATTTCAAGTCATAAGTACGTGAAATTTGTTGTAGTGTAACAATCAACTAAAAAACATTCATTGCTAGATGCTAGTCCCTTCCAGAATAATTAAGTTTAATGGCTTTTTATTTGTTTAGAGGGAGTAGTAAAATTTTGTTAATCACTTATATAAATAGCAAGAATATTGTGATGAAATCAATATTTTAAAAAAAATATTACTTGACAACACTAGACATTTTCTTATTAATTATTTATATTTTATCTAATTAATTTACGACATCATATCTAATTAAATTTTGATTTTCTCTATTTCTTCATTAAATATCTTCACTTTTAAATATATTAGTTTGCTATATGCAAATGGTTACGTGCTTTCTATCTTTTAAGTTTAATATATATTTTATCGAACTACATGATATTCACAAACAATTTTCGTTAAATTCAAGTAAAATTTTTCTTGATCTGCTTGCGTAATACGCGGGTTACTAAGCTAGTTTTCCATATTGTCGATATTGATACCGAAGTTGTATTTTTCAGGCCAAATGAACTTTTAATCTAGTGGGTCTAAGAAAGAGCCCTGAAGTATTACCTCTAAACTCCAAAAATGTTTACCATTTAAAGAAAAACCTTACAATTTACAAAGGGCAGCGTGAGTTTTTTTAGCATTGGGGTCAAAAGGGGTCCAAACAGGAAAAAGCGCCACTCTATACATGCGCAAGGCCCTTTAAGATAGTAGGCTCGGCCCGTTTTTATTTGTTAGCCGGCCAATACATGCAACCAAATCATCGGCCCTCTTCTCTAATCAAATACTTTTATTTTCTTTTCAAAATTACTCTATGAGATGAAGTTAATTACGAATCACAATTGTAACATTGTAAATATTCAATGTTCCAGAAATATTTATTTGGTAAGGTTTATTTAAGCTTAATAAAAAAAAACCGTATACATTTACTTAATCCAATTTATTATCCACTTCTACTTTTTTTTTTTTTTAAAACATTTTTAAAGTAATTAATTATTCTTTTAAAAATATCAATTTTTAATTTGAACGAATTACACGACTACAATTTACAACGAACGTTATTTCCCACTTGAGGTAACTTTAATTTCTACTAAAAATACAAATATAAATATAAATTTGTCTAAGCGTTATTTTTAATATATGTCAAGAAAAGGGATGTTTTGATGTTTATGACCAAGTCTAAAAATGTTGAGCATAAAAGTCAAAATAAATAATGCAAATGAGATTATTATATATTGTTATTATTATTATTATTATTATTATTATTATTATTATTATTATTATTATTATTATTATTATTATTATTATTAGTGTGTGTATTAGTGCATATATATGTTTTGAACAGTCGTGGTTCGTTTGTTAGGTGTCGTCTAATAACAAGTCTTTAATTATCAATGGTCCTTAAACATAATTAAGCCAAATTATGTGAACGAAGGGAGTAATATTATGTCTGAAATAAAGTTATTCACTTATTCATATATAGTCAAATATAAAGATATATACTGTAGTCATCTGATCGAGATGTTGCAGAACGCATAGCAAAAATATATAGTGACAATAACATATATAATCAAAGAGTTCAATATAACTTTATGCTAAAGTTACAGAGATATTGTGAAGGTGGCCGTTGATGAAAGGTTTCTTGTAGGCCGGCTAATTAGATTTGTAATATTTAGTTTAACCTTCGCAATTAATTAATTAATTAATTAAGCCGATGATGAAGACATTATATAGCGAAAAATCAAATTTTACAAATCAAGTACAAGAATAATAATTCGCAAAATATAAAAGTTTAATTACATGACAAATCAAAATTAAAGTTACATTACAATCAAGAACCAATTTTTTGTGCATTATTTCACAAAATTCTAGCTTTGACTTATGCTCTTCTTGATGATGGCATTCTTGGAACCCTGCCTGAATCCCTCTGCATATCAAAAGTTTCATAATAATCGGTATCGTCGTCACCAAAGTCATCTTCATATTCAGTTTCATCATCTCGGTCTTTAACAATATGTATCTCCTTCCTTCTACTACCAACACCACCCTTCAACCACGCCACGACCTCCAACATACTAGGCCGATTCTCTGGATTGCTATCGGTACAAGCCATGGCTATTTTGACCACAACTTTTAGCTGTGTAAGATCAAATCTACCTTTCAATTTAGGGTCAGCTATATGCTCATAAGCGTCCTTTTGTACAAATGGTGTAGCCCATTGTATGATATCACGCTTGATACCACCCGGGAGCTTTTCTAATGGCTTTTTTGCACTCAAGATTTCTAATAGTAATATTCCAAAGCTATAGACATCACAACTTTCTGAGACTTTTCCCCACATGGCATATTCAGGTGCAAGATACCCTAAGGTTCCCTTCACTCGTGTCGTCATATGGGTGACCCCATCTGGTATCAGTTTTGCGAACCCAAAATCAGCAACTTTTGCTTGAAAATCCGAATCTAGAAGTACATTACTAGCTTTTATGTCTCTATGGATTATATGAGGTGTTACCTCATGGTGCAAGTACCTAATCATCAATTATATTCCAATTTAAGGGGAAAAAACAATTAGTAACAAGCTAGTAGAGTAGAATGGTGATTAGACCCTTAATTAAGTGAAACCTTTAAGTCATGGTTCATCAATTAGGGGAACTTACGCTAACCCTTCGGCTGAACCAATGGCTATGCTCATTCGTCGTGGCCAGTCTAGAAGACAATCAGCTGCAAGTTGGCCATGGAGGTGAGTGAGCAAGCTGTGGTTCGGCATATAATCATAGACTATAAGCCTTTCATCTCCACCAGCATAAAATCCTTTTAGCCCCAACAAATTCTTGTGTCTAACTCTTCCAAGAATCTCTACCTCTACTGCAAATTCCATTTCCGCTTTTGCGTTTATGGATTTGAGTCTTTTCACTGCTAACTACAAGATCATCAAACTATAAATACAACTATACCTTACGTAACATTTTTTTCTCGATCTATTGTTTCATCGTAACCCTATCTCACAAAATAATGATACAAAAACTGGTTCCTTTAAAAAAAATAACCATAGTGGCCAGTTGGCCACAGAGGCTCACATGCTCAGCTCTGACTCTGAGCTCGCAAAGCGAGTCAGCTCTTGGGATTAGTTTGTCACAAAGCAAGTAGGACACAATTCAAAGGGATGAAAGATTACCTCAGCGCCTTTACTTGTTCGGCCCCAATAAACACTCCCAAAACCTCCTTCACCTATCTTGTTATCTATATGGAAATTGTTTGTTGCATGTACAAGTTCTTTGAGGGTGTACATATTCCATGGGTACTGATCCCTACTCTTTTGGGGACTGCACAAGCAATCAAAAAATATATATATATAAAAAAAAAACTGGTTTGATCGATAGATTTGATATTTGATTACTCAAGATCATATCATATATAGCAAATTAAAAAGATGATAGCGAAAAACTGATCCGAAGCGAGCAAGTATATATACCTGATCTTTGGTTCTTGATCTTCATAAGAAGTGCAACAAAAACAACTTATCAAGTTGTTCTTCATGGTTTTCATAATATAATGAAAGTTTAAGTTGATAGTGTTAAGTTAGTATTAATCTAGATTTGATGATAGAATTATGGAATAGAAAAAAACAGGTGGAAACAGCAAGAAGATGGTGATATTTTCCGGAGATTACTAAGCCGATGGAAGATATAATTGGATTTAAGCGAAGAACTTAATTGGAAATGGTCTTGGTTTGAAACATAATTAGACAGCCTGCTTATGCACTTAGCTAGCTTTCTTCCTAAACTCTTTAATAATAACTAGCTTAGTGCCCGCGCGTTACAGCGTCTCCAGTTTATAGTACGAGAGATGTCGTAACGATATTAATTTAGAAGATATTTAAGATATTCTTGACTTCGTCCCCACGTCTAAGTGTAACGACTAGATCATGCCATATATTCCATCAATCTATCAAACAATTAACAAAAAATTAAGACGATTATTAGCTGGTAGTTTAGGAATATTCAGAAAAATGTTTAATGTCTTAATGTTATACTCTTTATAAATGGTATAGATATAGATCGATATAGATTATATATGCCATTTTCTCTTTAACTTCTCACAAATTATCATTAATTTGCTAATATATTTTTATTGTTTAATCACCAACGAACTTTTGTACAAGTCTCTTGGGCAACCATGTACAAAATGAAAGCGGGTGTTGGTACGTAATCTAGTGATTAAGTTCTTTTTTAATTTTTCCACATAATTATATCCACGTCACAATTTTATTAAAAGAAAAATACATTAAACCTGCTATATTAAAGGTGACATAAGAATTAATGAACCATGTACAAATCTTACAAGTTTGTGGGGAATATATACCAATGACAATCACTACAACAAAAATATCATTTATTCATACTTATTTATAAGAAGCGTGAAAAATTTTCTTAATTTGTTCGCACTTGAACTCGTTTAAAAAGAATTCATATTTAAAAGTGTGAAAAAATTTGAAAAATCATAACTTTTTCGCATTTGTATATGTGGTAAAAAAAATTTTCACACTTAGAAGTGTAAGGATTAATTTGTGATACCAAATTTCTTCACACAAGAAAGGTGTGGAGAAATTAGGTGTTACAACTTGACTTTAACACTTTTAAGTGTGAATATGTTTGACATTTATTCACACTTTTAGGTGTGCATTTTTTCTTTCCACTTATATAAGTGTGAAAAAATTATAATTTTTAAATTTTTTTCACACTTTTACATATATATACATTTTAAACATTTTTAAATGTGAATATATTAAGAAGTATTTTCACACTTTTTAAAGTAAATGTGAATAAATGAAATTTTTGTTGTAATTAATGTTTATTCATGGACAAAAGATAAAATTTATTGGTAATCTAGTAATTAAACCTTTCTTTTTATATACTAAAAGAGTTCAATTATGACTGTACATATATGCATGTTGGTTACATCCATCAACTCCACGAGCACATATAGAAAAGTAACCGTTCAGTGCCGTTTTTTGCGGGTTTTGAGCCCCAATATCTCGATGGTGTATGGGAGAGATTAAGATGTAAGCAGACCTTACCTCTACCTAAGTAGAGAGGCTGCTTCCAGTTTCTACCTAAATGGTAGAAAAGACCCTCCAACCTTTGCATGGGATGAGGATCGAACCCATGACCTCTGTCTCCAGAGGCAAGGGTGTTTACCACTGATCCAACCATGCTGCTTCACGAGCACATATACGGAACTATAATTATAAAGGCCTAATAATCCTTGCTATTGACTACAGGGATGTTCGCTGCAGTTATTATGAAAATCAAAGAGGAATTTTTTATAATTTATAAACTAAAAGGGTTAAAATGTAAATTGCTTTTAAAATTTGTTCTTCCATGGCTGTTGTTTGGCTGCAGGGATCATTTTCCCAATTATAAATGAGTAACATAGTATCTGTGCAATGTGACGGTGGTGTGACGGTGACGATGTGATGGTTGGCCTGTGGGGGAGACTCTTAGTGGTAGAGGCAACGTCGAATATTGTAAATAATTGATATAAAGATAATTTAACCATTAATGTTAAAGAATAATATATGTAAAAATATTTTAAAAGATTAATGATTAATAATTTAATTTAATAATAAGTAATGATATATGTAAAAATATTTTATGGGATATTAGATGAAATTATTACATAAATAAGAGATATCATTTTAGCCATTTTAGCCAGGTTATTTTCAACAAGGCGAATATTTTTTTAATAAAGAGTATAGAAAGACAACATTGTATTATATATAAAGTTAATATATAAAGCCAAAAAAATACGTTTTGACATTGCATGTTTTAAACCCCTATAATAATAATTTATTTTTATACCGATTCAACTATATATACATATATTAGTGCTCAGGCCCGTCTAATGGACGGGTAGTCTTAAAGTATATTAATCAAAAGCTAAAAAATTAGAATTCAAGTATATTAACTTCCTCTTACCAATATCACAATTTAATCAATACGAAAACTAAAGAATGAGACATATGAAAATTAACTCCATATTAATATTAATTCCAGTTTACTTTTTTTTTTCAACTTTTAATTACAATACTAATGATAATAATATTAATAATGATGATAATAATAATTTAAGTTCATAATACATTGAATTTCATAACAGTGATGATCTTTAAAAATTAAAAACAAGTTACTTAGTATAGGAGTAGGTTGAAACTTTTGGTAGTCGACTTATTTATTTCATGGTTTGGTCGTAGATTTTTTTAAGTGAGAATACGTGAGAGCTTTTTCATAGGTTGTATATATATAGATAATAAAATAATAATAACTTTTTAGAGTCTTTTTTTAAATAAATATTAAAAAATTATACGATTAATAAGGAGCGAGGATTAGGCTCTAGGAGGGGGATTAGGAGTGCCAAATGTACCCATTTTAATTATATTATTATAGATTATCATTTTTTTTATTATTATGATAATATTATGATTGGATCTATATTTTTGTTTTATACCGTGATGATAAATTATACTTGCTAATTAAGCTTAGTTAAGTTGTACAAAAGTTCTTTTATTAAACATTAGCTCCTTATTAAACATTCTTTTGCCAAATACATATGGTTTCATTAGCTATTTTTTTTATTAAAAAATATATTTAAAAATTTATATATTCATTATACTTATTATTATATATAACAATTCCCGTGAATCCCTCCCTCTCACAGAACACTATAGCTTTTACTATAGAGTGTACGGTGATTGCTACAGTAACAATTTTTTTTTTTTTGGTTTTCTTTGTTTCTTTTTTTTTTTTTTTTTGTTCTTTGTTTTTAAAAAAATGGTTTTCAACTTTGTTTATCCCTTATATGTTTTATGGTTTTAGCTTTCAAGATTATTGGTAATGTTGTTTAGACATTTGTTCATTGGGTTTTTGTTTGATTTTTTCCTTAAACTTAACGGTTTTAGTTTTTAAGATTTATATTGTATCTTTTAAATGGCTTTTATTTTCATGCGTTTTAATGGTTTCTAACTTTTTAAATTTATGTTGTATTTTGTTGCTATGTTATACTTTCTAATCCGGTTTTCTTTTCTTTCTTCTTCTTCTTCTTTTTTTAAATTATTTTTCCTCATTTTTTACGTTTTACGTATCGTTCTGCCTCCCGGCGTTCCCGGGCAATGTCGGGGTTAAAATTTCTTGTTATTAATAACTTACATTTATGTCTTACATAATACTTTTATTAATACTGTTTTTGCTTTAAATTATCTTATGACTTGGGATATAAAAAAAATGATGAAATAAGTAAGTAACACCCATTATCGTATACTACACGTTTTGGATCATAATCTTGACTACAATTATGTATGAGGAGAGTTAAGATATATATGACTTTACATCTACCTAAGGTAAACAAACTACTTTTAAATTCTATCTAATATACTCCCCCCGTCCTACTAATCTTGTCCACTTTTAAATTTTCAAAGTCAAACTTTACGAAATTTGACCATAAATATTTTTGTTTGTGTTATAGATTATTCCTTGAAAATTATATGAATTGATTTTGTTTTAAATGTATGTTTCATTGGTATAACTTTGATCAACTATTATATAACACAAATAAAAATATATATAGTCAAAGTTTATAAAATTTGACTTTGAAAAATTAAAAGTGGACAAAATTAGTGAGACGGAGGAAGTAATACAGTAAGACCTCTATAAATTAATAATGTTGGGACCGAAATATTTTATTAAATTATCAAGATATTATTATATCGATAAATTAATATTTTATTAATTTAAAGAGGTTCATGTATCATTTTCAAAATTTTCATATCCAATGTACATTCACACATTAAATTAAACAAGCGTCCAAAGCAAATTGCTTTCGACACGATAAAATTCGTTCCATGAAGTCAATCGGCTCAAGTTATTTTAACGATGTAAACTATGGAGAAGACATTCATGAGTTTGAGAGTTTGATTACGGGTATGCATTCTTAGCACAAAACGAATGTGAATGTGTTGCGAAATTATCCTAGTGAAAATAATGAATGTTGGGAGATTCAAAGCATTGAAGAATTTGTGATGGATACTGTTCAAAATCTAGTTGATGATCAAGTTGAGGATGATACACCAGTTTTGAAATCGATCACTTAGAAAGAAACATTGTAAGCGACTAACAACTCTTTACAACTTTTTGTTGCGAGAATGTCTCAACTCTTAAGTGCAATGTAAAAATCTGAATATATACTCAACATAGATTTAAAACTTAAAAAAAAACAAGTGACTATAGATTAACTTTTTACTAAACAATATTAAAATTTTAAAATATTTGAGAAATTATTAATTTACAGTTTTGACGGGACCTATATATTTAACTTGGGGTTTCAAAAAAATTATTATCTTATTATTTTATTAATTGTGTCCAATTTTATACTGGTCCCAACTTGAGACCAGACAAATTATTAGTTTTATCGAGATTATTAATTTATCAGGTATTATATTATAGATGTTCTAATGTAAAAGGACTCTGGTCTTGATTAAACCTTACCACGGATATGGTTGCTAAGATGTTTCCATACGTTGTTTTATATAAAATCCATCGATTCTCATTATTTATGACTTTTATTTGTATCTTATATATGGTTGCTAAGATGTTTCCAAAATACATCTCTATTTAATCTCTTTGTTTTTGTATTAAATATTCGAGATCTAACTTTACTTGTTTAACTAGTTCATAAAAATGCTTATTAAATAAAAATACTTAAATATTATGTTACTAGCTAATAAACCTGGGTTTAACCCGGGTATTTTAACTAAAACTTTTAAAAGCAAAAAAATTAAAAAATATATATATGTAATTATTATTATTATTGACATATTATAACTTGGTTTGGAGATATTAAATTGACTAACATAATTTATATATACGAGGGTTGGTGTCCGCGCGTTGCGACGGTTAAACGGTGATAATAATACAAAACAGTGGGGGAATCGATATGCGTGTGTGTAAATATGAAGGAGAGAAAGAAGTGACTGTGTGTTAGATCTTGGTAAGGTGTTTGTCTGATTGTGTTTAGAGATATAGAATTAGAGGTAACGTGTGAATTAGGGGCAATATGAGGATATTGAACAGATTGTTGAATTTCTAAAATAGGGAGTCCAATATAATTTATAAGGGATTATAGATATATGGGTACCTATTGCATTAACAAAGCATAAAAATATTTTTAAATAAAAATAGAAATTTAAAATAAGTATTTTATGAACAATTTATCTTTAAAAATATTCAAAATTAAATATGACATCATAAATAAAATAAAATTTTTTAGAAAAAAATATAAACATGTCACCTAATGTTGTTTTCTAAAAATAGTTTTGTAAGACAATTTTCTTTTATTATATATAAAGATAAAGATTTTTGCAAGAATATCATTAAATTTTTACTAGCATAATAATCGCAGAATACGGAGAAAATGGCGGCCACGACGGTTTGTCGACAACATCATCGAATAGGTTGATGGAAACGTAATTGATATAAAATTGGTAGTGACGATAATTTATAAGATACGAGTTTAGGGTGTAAATTAGAAAGATAAATCTTGTCCTTAATCTATCAAAAAGCTTTTATAATAACATAATTTGCTTTCATTGAGCTTTGATTATTTGAAGAGTGGTTTGTTAGAAGTGACAATGAATGTATACAGCAAACCAACAAGCAACAGATTTCAAAGACTTTACTCAATCTAATATTCAATAAAATAATAATAGTTGCTGAATATTTATTACAAATTTTATCATTCATGAAAAGTAAATGCCAACGAGCGCTAGATTCCAAATGGCCAGAGCCATGACCATTTCAAATATAAAGTTGACGATGATTGTGCTTATACGGATAATATTGTAGAGATTTTGGGTTAAAGACTGTTAATTGGATCAAAGGTTTTAGGCCTTTTTTTATTCTTATCATTTTTTCGCTCCTTAACAAACAACTGTAGATCGATCGGCCATTTTAAATCATTGTGAACAAGGTCCTCGATGACAAAACTCCTCAGTGACTAACTCCTTGGACATCGATCAACAATAATCGGCTACAGTTTTTGATGATCATCAATCACTGAGTGATCTAGTCTTTTATTAGTGATTTGAGCTACTCGGTAATTAATGTTTAAAAATTGTAAAGTAATACAAATAATTTGTACTCGTTTTTTTTTTATTTATTGAAAAGACAGTAAACTTATACACCATTAATCTCCATATAAAATATATACCCCATAACACCTACTCAGGATTTGAAGGAGTAAAAACCTCTCTATATATACCTCGCTCCACACTAGTTCCCGTATTTATCATTGATCATTAGTGTTTGCTTAGACTATCAAGTATAGATATATATATAAAAACGTAACAGTATCATTCAACTAACTCAAATTATATCGTATCTTCATATACCGATGTTTTCATTGCTAGTATATGTTAACCGCTATAATCTAAAAACATTTAAAACTCAAATTTAGAAATGAAAATTTAGTGCATCCTTTTGAGAAAAGAAGATGTATCGCAGTTTTAAAGTAAGGGAAAAAAAAACCTAGATTTTATGAGAAAAATTTTTTTAAAAGATTTATTATTCAAATAAATAAATACATTTACATTTACAGCACTTTTAGCCCGAAACTCAGAGTCACCGGTGGCCCGCTTTTAATAGGTACATGTTTTTATAAAGCTCAAAACAAGCCCATAAACAGAATTTCCAAGTCTTAAACTTTCTAGCTAGCCCTGAAAGACACATCCAATAGCAAATTTAACATGAAAGGGCCCAAATCTTTTTTTTTTGTTGTTGTTCTTGACTTCTCGTTATCTTAACATAGAACATTTGATCAGTTTATAGCGATCCATTTCTTCTAGATCTTGAATGCCCACTTTCTTTCCCCTCGATTTTGTGGTTAATGATTTCGTAAATGTCAGATTTTACGAACGTTTTATTCGACAGCCTAAAATGCTATCATTAGTGAAACTAACTTGTTTACTTATGTATGTAGAAAAACGAACAAGGCACAAAGACCAGAGTTATAAGAACTAAAGCATGACAAATACATATCTATGCACATCCATATCTAGACATGGCAAAAAAAACTGATCGAGAAAAACCGGAATCGGAACCGAAAAAAAATCGGTTCTTGAGGAACGGATTCTGGTTCTTGAAGAACCGATCGGTTTAGAACCGGTTCCATTTTCGGTCTCAAAAATCGGTTTCTTACCGGTTCTAAATCGGTTCGGTGGTTCTTGGGAAAAAAAAACCAAAAAAAAAAAATGGTCAAAGTTGACCAAAATCGAACTAGTTCTTGGTCAAAACCGATTCCACATTATTTGTTGACAAGAATTGGTTCCGGTTCTTGAGGAACCGACTTTTGGGCATGTCTGCCCAGATCTAGTGCCAAAACCATGTTGCGTGATCCAAGAGGTTATTTGATACGTATGTTTCGGATCAAATTCTACAAATTTAAACAAAATATCCGAAGTTCAGATATCATAATTTATCAAATCGTGGTGCAACCATAACTATTAGCTAATCCGTGTTATATTGTCTCACTTAATCGTGTATTAATGTGCATGCATTATATTGATACGTAGACAACCAAGAGTTAAAACACCTGTGTCGTCCACAATCATATATAACTCTATATATATTCTTTTTGTGGTTTCATTGCACTAAAAACTGATGTTTAAGGATTTTCCAGATCAACCACAATTAAGAGACTAAATTCATCATGTCAATCACCACAAGCCTCGTGTAGATGAATTAAGTTCATATATTACCACCTTTTTTTAATAGTTCAAAAACTATTTACAAGTCTTTTTGCCGAGCAAAAAAAAGGACCAATTGAAAGAGGTAATAACAATTTCGTCAAAGAGCTATTTTATCACTATTAAACAGTAGTCATTGTTACTAGATACATTATATTAATTAATGTTGTTGAAGAGATTATATATATATATATATGGTGCACTTTCCTAATGCTGTTTGAAAACTTTTCAGAGAATATCAGGATATACCAATTACGACGAATGCAGACCATTAAATCGAGAATGTAAGAGTCCTGATCGATTTCCAAAAGAAGATAAAGAACACAGAAGATGCCACAATTAAGAATCAAGTAGACACGCGCGTAAATGTGGTTTACGGAATCTATATATACACCAGCTTTCTATTCAAAGTTGATCTGAGTATTGGCCGCGGAGAAGAGTCTTTGTTGCAACATTGATAGATCAACAAGCGCCAGATCACTTGCCTGCAAAAAATATATATGCATGACTATAAGTTTAAATTTAATATCCTTCCATTAGTAATTAATTAGCTATGGATAATCAAAACTACTAATCAGTAAGAGTATATGGTACGTACCTCACACCGAATAGAATGAAGTAACCGGTTGTTTACTTCAGTAAGAGTGCAATTTGTAACACTAAAACCTTCTACTACAAGCGCTTTTAGTACTCTTGAAAGGGTGAACCCATCCTGTATCGAGCAACTGTTGATTAGAATCTCGATTCCCCCTTCACAAAATTTGACTGAAACCGTATTATTAGGAAGGTAATTCATTGAGCTTTCGTTATTAGGATCTGAGGATTTCTTGAGCTTGTCCCTCTTGATAGATAGATCTTTTATGTTTTCCTCCATTTGTTTAATGTAATGCACTGCCTGGTGCATATGATCTGATATCGAACGGTTTCCCTACACACAATTTTAATTAGATCACCAAATTCGATCATTATTAATTTACAATCTCATGAATTATATTGAGGGTTAATTAGCTCTATATATATTTTCCCACAAATGATGTTTCCAATTGGGAAAACTTCGTTCGTTTACCCATTTCTTTATTACTTATGCATATACGTTTAAAGTTATAACTCGGATGATTCTCTCTATCTATATTTTCAAGCATCTAGTATGTATTTGGTTGTTCTATCTTCTTAGATTTCTAAGTATGTAAATTAAGCATGTTTAATTCCACTATGTAACACGCGGATGATGTCATGAAAGACAATTAACTTCGTTCCCTCAATCGCAATGCCATGGATCGATCTAGCTCTAGCTTGTATATCAAAATTTATGTATTTCCTCCTTAATTTCTCAAATATAAATTAAAGTAAACAGAAAACAAAACTAAGATACATCAAACAATTAGTAGCTAGCTCACCTTGACAAGTTTAAGAGGCAGTAAATCTCTAAGGGTAGCATAAAGTTGAGCCATTTGTTGTCTCCGCCGCTTTTCGATCTCTCTATGAACCATTTTCTTCTGTGTCTGGTTATCATCCTCTCCATCTCCACCACCACCCGCAATTAGATTATTATTATTATTATTATTATTAGATTTACAGTTTCCTGCCTCTTTCCTGTTTTTTCTTCTCATGGCGCCCCAAGTATTATTTATACTACTTTTGCCCCTGTCATCCACCCTGGAAATTACATGTTCATGATCAATTAGAAGATCAGGTTTATGATCTTCTTGTTGTTGGAAAGAAATTAAAAAAGTTTGGTCATGATTTATTATATCGTCACCTTGCTGTATAGATAACATTATATTATTATTATTATTAAATTTTGTATTTGGAAGATCCATTAATTAACAGATCTCCAAGATTTCCTGTGATCTTATTAAGGAATATTATGTATATTAACTATTAAGTAGGGGTTTTTTTTTTTGTTTTTTTTATATTTAATTAAAGTTGGTTTTTTTAATAAATATAATCTAAATGATCACCCGTTCCACCTGCCGAATATATTTTCCTAATTGTTTTTGGTTTTATGATTAGTTAATTGTGTGTACTGTAGTTTTGTACAAACACAACCCTACCCTTTTGCGTTCACACAACTGTAAAGTCATTTTTCTCTAAATTACTAGCACGTTTGTAATAGAGACATTTTCATTGTGGGCTTCAAAGTTCAAATTAATTAAATATGTTAATTAACTACTGGCCATCAATTAGCAAATCAATTAATTGTATGATCGAAGTATATATAGCGTGCATTCGGCATCAAGGTATGATTGACTCTCACTTGATAGAGACTTTGGCTTCTTATCGAGAAGATCGATCAAGGTTCAAATCATGATAATAGATCGAGTATATATTATATATATTTGATTTCAAATGGTATACATGTATGTATAATATGGACGTTTATGCATATACTCGGAAGTTATTGAATATGCTAACAACTTGTTATCAGTACTAATCACTAGCTAGAATTTAAAAAGAGTTAAACTAGTTCAGTCTAATTAAGTTATTTATTGATATAATATAATTGAAGATATATAAAGTCAAATATTAAAGCTAAAGTAAAAACTTGTTTGTCACTTTGTGAACGAGAAAGTTACGGATAAAAGTTGTTCTTCTAGCATAAAACAAATAAGTTTGTCTGTTTTTCACCTTAGACGACTAACACTGACGGTGTGGTGACAGGGCAACTCTTGGTGGCGGAGACAATGTCAAGTTGGGTAAATTATTGTTATAAAAGAAATTGATTTAAATAAGGTTAATGAAAATATTTTTAAAGATTAAAGATTAGTAGTGTAATTTAATTATTAATGTTAAAGAAATAGCGTATGTGAAAATATTTTTAGAGTGTCAGGTGAAAATATTACAAAGAGAACAATTTAGACATTTACCACAATGTAACTTTCGACAATGAGATATTTTTAAATATCCAAAAATGTATATAAAGAATAACACCCAAAATTTGAACTTTTACACTCTTGGTTTTATTAAAAATGTATTAGTATGTGTCTTTTAACGTGATGGTGTGGGCGGCATGAGAAATCGGTACCAACAATGAGGCAAAAATCATCCCCTTCGGATAATTAGCAAGCAACATGCGTCATTGGCAACCCTATCCTAATGAAAGTGAACGTTTGTTTATTATTATTATTTTTTAAATCGTTTGGAGCATAAATGAGTGTATACTAATAATAACATACAACTTTTTCTCTATAAATTAAACCTAGCTCCTTCGTTTATGGTGAGTCTCTATCCGGCATAACCACGGCGGCACAGTCCATAGTGTGATAGTGAGTCTTCCATACATGCATGATACACATGGTTGTATTTTCTTCGCTTGTCTCGAAAATTTATGCATTATATAAGCATGAAATTAAATTTCGGCTTAAGAAATTTCCTATTTCATGAAACTTCGAAAAGCTCCATTATTATTTTACCTTTAATAATACATTATTGTCGGTTTACATTACTATTATTATTATTACTGTATTAAGGTCTTTCATTATACTAAGCTATTTCTTCCCTTATTCTTCAATTATTCTCAAACTTTTCTTTTTTGTAGAATACCTCAAGAACACTCCTTCCTTATAACTCCCTATTCTTTTATTATTTATTATTTATTTTTTCTTTATACAAAAACAAAAAACAAATTAATTTAAAAAAGTTTATGAGTAATATTAACATACATTATAAACATTAAAACTAAGAGTATAAAAGCTTATAAGCATTATTCCGTAAACTAATAAAAGCTGGGGGTTGGTTGGTTAAAATAAAATTTAACATTATTGTTTCTTCTACTTCATATATACATATACGATATATATATATATATATATACACCACCACACACAGAGTACACACCAACGCATATATATACTTTTTTTCAAAAAAAAAAAGCTCGTTTTTTAGTTTAAAACTCAATTAAACGAATTTGGAACCTACAAACAAGCAAAAACGTGCATCTAAGTTTGGAACACACCACCCAGACACCACTACCGACGGCGGTGGTGCTAATTACGTCTTCCATACCCAGGCGTCGGACATAGGGTGGAAGAGACTATAAGGACCGGCCTAATAATAAAAGGATTAGATATTTAGATGCATTTTATTGTATATTTCTTTCTTACTTTCAAATGACCAATTAGATTTCTGTCTAATATATTAATGTCTTTATTTTCTCTTTCTATTATTATTTTTGTAACAGTGTTTTAATGTCTTTATTGTCTGTGTACCCTTCCTTTATTAGTAAACGAGGTCACCCACCAACAATATCAATCCCGAAATCTCTCCAAAATCCAAATCCACATATGATTTCCTCATGTACATTATCGGTTGCACTATATATATATATATATATATATATATATATATATATATATATATAAGATATTGTTTTCAATTATTGAAACATTAATTAAATAGCTAGATGCATGGCATGGATCGATAATTGGATAAACTTTAACAACCTCACGTAACCATTTGTGTCAGACCATATATCACAAATGACAAAAACCATAATATTGAACGAAGCTCGATCAGTACCCAGACCACCAAAATGGGGGCTACACGCACCACCATCTTCTGCCTTTCAAGTTTCACCACACTAACTACAGTAACATAGATAACAAGGTTGTGAGACGTGCAAAGATCTTTGGGGACAACATAATTAATGTCGTGCTATATATACGATATATATTGCTAAACGAATATAAATTGCTTTAATTTGACTTTAAAGTCCAATTGACTTTTCGCGACTGTACATGGCTGTTCAAATTTATATTTTCTTTTCAATTTATGATTTTATATATGTAAAAAAATAAAATATTTAATGAAGAAACTAATTATAATACCATTAATGAAATTATATATACAATATATATACATTCATGGACGCGTAAAATAACTAAACTAGCTAGTCTTTTAATTTCAAGATCAACTACTATAACATTAATAACCACACGGATACCGCCCGCCGTCACCTACACCTGTCAATGCCGCCCCATCTGCCGCTGCCGCCGCCGCCACCATCACCCATCGCCACAACCACCATCGCACCTCCACCATCACCCATCTAGACCGTAGCTCATGATGGAAGCGCAACATTGGTCGTTCTTTGCAAACGATCCCTCGATCTAACTCATGCAGGGCTTCACTTTAATTCCATACAGGATGCAAAGCATCACAGGGAAACACTTACTAAGAACTTTTTAAGGTCGAGTCAAGAGGCCAATAGCGTGGATATTTTTAGAAATTTAGTGAACTCATTTACGAAACAGTGTGATCAAAGTATGACAAATGTATGTACGTACTTGCAAAAAAAAAAAACAAATTAATTTTAAAAGCTAATTAAACAGATGCTGGTGAAATTTTCCTTACTCGGAAAAGACATGACTTAGATGTACACGTACGGGATAATACATAAATTCGGAGACCGTTCCAAGATTGTACCTAATGGGGGTTCGAACATGAATCTTGAAAAAAGGTTAGTTCATGTATACAAATTTAAATATTTTAGGAGTTAGGGGTGGCTAGCGCAGACAAATATCTACAACAAGCTAGCTTAATTGCGGCAACAGAAATGCAGAATGCAATGGAAAGTGTCAAAGAGGGTTTGCCGTTTGGCCTAATCTTCCTACGTCTAGGACGATTCCATTCTTATATGATTTTTAGTTTCACTTTAATCTATTAATTCCCCTTTAATATACGTAAGTAACTTAATTGAACTAATTAACATCTTCTGATTGAGCGTACTTTTTGATGTGACTATATGATTATCACGTTTGTAAAACACAAATAATCTAAAAAACTGTTTGGATGAAAAAGTGATTATATGTTATGAAAACACAACTTTAAAGAAGCATGTATATACATGTTTTTTTTCAAAACGCAACGTAAAATCTATTTTGAAAACGTAACACCAAACACCACTGAAATGTGAGACTTATAGAATAGTATTATGAAATTAATGGTGGCTAAAATATTATACTGTAACACAAAATTGTACATGGAACAAATTAACACTAGATTAACAGCTCTGATAATTGAAGTGTTAACTCCTTGTAATATATATATTAATTCATGGATACAAGACTCTCTAAGAAGAAACAAGAGATATATGGAATATATAGTGAACAATCATTACAAGCTCTATGTAATTAAAACTCACCATTAACTGGAAATCTTCTGTAGGAAATAGTAAAGAACACGGAAAAGACATTTGCAACGCTTCGAGCCAGATCAATATAACATCTAGCTTTCAAGATATTTGTTCATTCCACATTGTACCGTGACGAGTAATCCCTGCGCTGCAAACATGTTTATATCAATCCTTGGTAGATCATCAACTTTCCACAAAACGAGGGTAGTTCGTCAAATGAATGTGGATTTACCTTAGAAATCGAGTGTTGGATAGTTAAGAAGCTAGGTACATGCATTTTTAGCTAGACAAAATGTGGCTGAGTAGCATAATTGGCTACAAATACGAGTCTTTGTTGCAACATTGATAAATCAATCACCGACAGATCACTAGCCTGCACGAATGATGACAACCGATGAAATATGCTTAAACCTTTAAGGCTCTTGAATTATTATACAAATGGCCGGACAATTGACAATATTTAAGTAAGAAATAAGGTGGTGTAGCTAGATGGTAACATATATACATACCTCACACTGAATAGAGTGAAGGAACCTATCATTTAATTTAGTTAAAATGCAGTTTGTAACACTAAGTCCTCCTTCAAGAAGAGTTGTTAAGACTCCTGAAAGGCTGAAACCGTCTCCTATCGAGCAACTGTTGATCAAAATCTCGACTCCCCCGTTGCAAAAGCTTGCTGAGACCGTATTAGGGAGATTATTCATCATTGATGAACTTCCATTAGTATCTGAGTATTTCTTGAGCAGATCTCTCTTCATACCGAGCCCTTTAACATTTTCTTCTAATTGTTTGATGTAATCTACTGCCTGGTGCATATGATCCGATATTGACCGCTTTCCCTAGTTAAACACATACAATAATAAATCATCTACCTAGGGTTTGAAAATTAATCCTAGCTAGCTTATTCCATTTTCATAGTTCACAATCAAATTAAGAGCTTAATTATAAAATGAAAGGAAAAAACTATAAACACTGCTTAATTAATTACCCTGACAAATTCAAGAGGAAGTAAATCCCTAAGACTAGCATAAAGTTTAGCCATTTCTTTCCTTCGTTGTTTTTCGATCTCTCTGTGAGCCATTTTCTTCTTATCATCTTCACCATCTCCTACTGAGCCACCACTAGTACCCAAATTGGGTTTATTCGGGTTTCCAGTTCTTTTCCTGTTGCTGCTTTCGGGACGATTTGCACTACTCTTACCCATGTCATTCACCAAGGAAACATGTTCATGAAAATCGGGTGAGTAATCTTCTTGTTGTTGGAAAGAAATCAAAAAAGATTGTTCGTGATCCACAAAATCATCACCTTGCTGTAAAGAGAACATTATTTGGTTATGTTTTGTGCTTGGTGAATCCATATTTTAATTTGGATCTCCAAGATTTCTTGTAATCTCTTTTAATCTTTATTAACAAGGGTTTTAATAATTTGTTTTGCAAATAAATATTGTTTAAGTACATGAGTTCCACCAGCCGAATATATGTTCCTTTTGATTCTAGAAGTTTTATTATTATTTTAAGTGATGTACTATAGTTTTGTACAAACTACAAAAGCAACAAATATATAATAAATCCATCTGTTTTCACATTAGGCCGGAATCCAGTTTAACATAGTAACTATTGACTTTTTTTTTTATTTCTTCCTTAAACACCTGGAAAATACGTTAAAGAAAGGTCAAATTACTGCTTATTTTTTTAATGAAGCATATGTTGGAACAATAATTCATTATGAACATGAATGTTTAGGCTTTAAATTAACCGGATGCTTTTTAGAAAATTTAAGACAAATCTTGTCCATCTATACATATTAACCAGTACCTTCTCTGAGCGTTTATATATCTAAGACGAGCCAGAAAAAGGACCCCTAAGTATTTAGACGCAACGATTCATATTAATAATTTTATTGAGATTATTAAGTTATCGAGTATAAATTATAAAGGTTCTATTATACATAAACTATTTTTATAACATGACGGAAAAAAAAATTATGGTATATTAATAAACATAACAAAAGTTACTTTTCAGGGATATGTAAAAGAATCAAGAAATAAAATTAAAAAAGAGATTTAGTATAATCCATATATGTCTATCATTTTGTAGTTTTACAAGGATTATTAAGATAATCTTAAAAAATATATATCATTTTACAAATTATATTAACGGAACAAAAAAATATTACAAGTTGAATACATTCATACATATAAGTTAGTTGGACTTATATACTGTACACATCAAATTAAAAGATGTAATAGTATTTTATATTGTTACTTTATTGAAGAGTAGTTTAGGTCTACAAGAACATTAGACTAGCTTGCGGCTACATTCCAAGATTGAAAAGTATAACTTTTTTATCGTCATAAAAAGATTTGTATGTGGGTTTTTTTTATGTAAGTTAAGTTATATGGTTTAGTTTTTGGTTAATTGTTAGGATTTGTAATGAGCTAAGTTGATTACATAAATATTATTTTATATGTATACACACACACATAAAAATACGGGACCTTAAAAAATCGGGTCTCGGCCCTTTGTCCTACTCTTAAACCGGCCTTGATAGGAACCATCGACCGATATAGAATTTCTGTACGTGCGTGTATAAATTTAATATATTTTGCAAGTCGAATAATCATGTTTGTGCGAAAAAATGAAAGAAAAAATTTGATCCCAAATGATCACACGACTAATAGGTCATGTGACTTCCTTTACTCTATTTTGGGAAAAAAACGGAACAATACGTGTATAACTCATTACAACGTTGTGTTTCACCTTTAATGAAAGGGTTTAGTATTTGAAGTGTAAGTAGTTTTTATAATTTTTTTTTTAATGTAACTTTCATTTGGTTTATCGTATGTAACTAATCCGTTAAATTAAACGATTAATGTAAAAGTGTATACATGGCACATCATATGAGCTGCCACGTAGAAGTTTTTGATTGGTCAACGTAAAAATTTTACATTAATCGTTTAATTTAGCGGATTAGTTACATACGATAAACCAAATGAAAGTTACATTACCAAAAAAAAAATTATAAAAGTTACTTAAACTCTCATATACTTAATCCTTAACGAAAAGCAAACAATTAGACTTTCTAGCTAGAATCATCAGTTACATAGACTTTCACCAATGAAATGTTGATAACTACTCCCACACCATCAGTGTTTTAAATACCGGTACGTACCGGCCGGTATTATCCGAAATACCGGATATCGGGTGATACCCCGGTACAACTATCCAGGTATTTTGTCCGACACTTTCACTATTCAATACCAACCAGTATTTTTTGGTATTACCGGAATGGTAATACTGATATTTTGATTTTATTTATTTTGAATTTTCTTTAAAATTATTTTTTGATACTTTAATGTTATGTTTTGTTATTTGTAAACTTTAAAACTTATATTTTGTTATGAAATATCTATTTGGTATTATTTTTGAGTAAATTGTACTTATATTTTGACCATTTTCGTTAAATTGTAACAAGTTTTGTATGATTTCTATAAAAATAAAAATACAAAAATTAAATTATCATGCCAGTACGTACCGGCCGATATACCGGTAATACTGGTACCGGATACCTGATCGGTACGACCAAAATACTGGTATTTAAAACATATTGCACACCATCCAAGCGTCAAAGATGTTGCCTCCCTCGGTCTCTTATAAAAACAACACTTGTGAATACAATTTTTCTTGTTGGTCTATAATTACTATGTTTAGTAATTTAAAAATTATTAATTGATTAATTCTTTTAAAACCACCAAACATAATATGTGGTTTCTATTAACTCATTTTCTTTATCTCATCTTTTGATTTTTGTCAAATGTCATAATCTTATAATTAAAGGAATTATTAGAAAGATTAATAAGGAGAATATATTACTTCCTTTGATCAAGTTTTGCAAAGATCAATTTTGTCAATGTGTTGTTGATCTTTGAATGATAGTGTAGTAGTTACACTGATACTTAAGAAATTAAATTACTAGCATATACTTCGGCCGGCCACTTTTTAGTTCGAATCCGGATAATAATAGGGGAATGCCCTAATTCTTTTACGTTATCTTAGAAATCAATGGTAATATATTGAGAGAAATGATGAAAATCAAAAGACAATAATTCTACTGGAATTAAAATATTCTAAAGATAAAGGGCCTAGCTACTCTATTATATTGCTCTATATAAATATAAAATTCAACTAAACATACCATCTCAGGTTGTCTTAACAAAGTATAATGTTTTTCTATTCAAAGTACAAAAAATGGTGATACTAGTGAGATTGAGATTGATTATGTGCTAAATATATATTCACTACATTTCTCATATATGATCTTATAACAAGATCTTTGGAATATTTTATAGCCAAAATGAGGTCCATCCAATAGTTATATGATAATTAATGTTAAA
Source organism: Erigeron canadensis (assembly GCF_010389155.1). Taxonomy (NCBI): domain Eukaryota; kingdom Viridiplantae; phylum Streptophyta; class Magnoliopsida; order Asterales; family Asteraceae; genus Erigeron; species Erigeron canadensis. The sequence goes on from NC_057762.1 coordinate 29,381,524, forward strand.
TTTTGATTTCAAATGCGTCCCCATTGGCTCTTACAAAGGGAAACGGAAACTCTCTAAAGTGCTAAACAAACACCCTCATGGCCTTATCTGAACCGAACCAACAACCATAAAAACCAAAAAATCCAAAACGAAAAAACCAATGGTTTTTGGTTTTGGTTTTTTTAAAACCGAAAGTTATGGTTTGATTTTGGTTGTATATGAAAAACCAAACCATTAAAACCGAACCGAACTAAAAGTATATAATGTTTACTTTATTTTATATTAATATCATTGTATTACTCACTTTTGGTAGATATGTTTATATATTTTCCTTTTTAAGTGTATAAAATAATACCAATTATATGTTTTAGGTGAAAATACAACAAGATTGATTCGGTTTATTAATTGCATATAAAAACAACGTGTAAAAGATATAGATAGTTATATATGAAGTTTGTTTAAAATAAATATTTAAAGTTTGTACAATTTATTTTGATGGATTTATTGTCATTGTTGTAGTGTTGTTGCTACTAATATTGTTTGGAAGAGTTGTTGAAGTTACATTATAATCATAGGTTATAAACTTATAAAATTTTCTAGTTCAAGTTGGCTCAAACCCACGAACAGTTATAAACCGATTAAAACCGAATCGAAATTGGCCCAAACCGAAAACACCGAAACCAAAAAGAATGAAACCCAAAAGTTTTAAAAAACCGAATTATAACAGTTCGGTTTTTAGTTTTAGTCAATAACCGACCAAAATCGAACCGTATTCACCCCTATATTAACAATATGAGATGCACATCCTATTTAACTTAGATTTAACTTTCATCTTTTATTAAACTTTTATAGAACTTATATTATATTTATATTCTACTTCTAAGTCTTAATCTTTTATTCCCATTACCATTTAAGCCCATTACATATATTATTTGATAATATAACATGAATACTCAAACTTCTTTTTATATAACTAGGAGAGAATATTTTTTTGTTTAGTTAATAGTTAAAAGAGAATGTCATATAGAATTTTTTAGTAAGTGTCAATTTTTCATTAATTTTCTAATTTTAAGCATTCATAGTTATTATTAGTTAACAATAATAAAAAATAAAAAGCGAAACAATGAAACAATATATGATAACAAGTCGGCTGCAATAGTTGTGAAGTCCCTCACTCGATGATTTAACCCACAAGTGTAGAATAACAAGTCACGTATGCACTAGATTGGATTAGTATTGCTTCGAATATAAATGCAAGAATATAAATAAAGCAACTTAAGCAATAAATAAAGTAAACAGGTATGTAAATGGTGGAACACAAATGTAATTTTCAAGTGTATTTTATTTATTGATGTTAAATAAAATACAAGGTTGGTGCGGAACCTAGATATCACAAAAGTAAGTATCTAAACAACCTATGAATTACAAGTGATCTATATTTGCTAAATAAATTCCTTGATCGAAATACTTAAAGTTGTGAAGTATAACTGTTAAGATCGAGAGTATGTAGGCAAAGGCACCAAATTGCAAAAGTGATTTGGACGAGGGAAATGACTTGGTATTTATAGGCAAAAAAAATATATATAATATTCTTTTTGTCGTACAAATATGGTTACATGCATTTAAGGAAACAACTTTAATTCCTTAAATGCATTGGTTAAAGTACAGGAATAAAGTCACATTGATAGTAACTTGTCAACCTATTAACCAACCACCTTTACACGCGTGTAAGGCATTTAACAAAGGACAAATAGATTGTCCAGATAAAAGCGTGTAAAGGCATAAACTCAAATCATCGTAATCAATGTTTAGACTTGTAAGATCTATAACACTGGCAAGGACTCCAGTTAGGAGATCTGATAAAACTGCCAGTCGACCCCGCCATTTGTCAGTCTTCTTTCTTCAGACTTCAGTCTTCGACTTCAGTGAATGTCTTCAGTGGAATGATCTTGACTGGAGTGAAGTCCAGTAAACCAATCTGGTGGAATCTAGATTCATGTACAAGTAAATGGTTCACTGGCCTTTGAAAGTCCCTTTGCCACCGGATCACACGAGATTAAGTATCTAATGTATAAGTGCGGAAAATCTTATACACTAGCAATCAACACAATATGTGAACATGAACACGAATATGAATAAACTGGAACCGTATATTATTTTAGTAAATGGAATTACAAGTAAATACCAAGTTCCTAAACACGAGAATATGAATGAAACAAAACCAGAAGATTCTCCCTAAGCATAAGGATTAATCTTCTATTTATACTAAAATTAATGGACTTAGACGGACCTAGAATATCATGGACCAAAGCCCTTTTCGGATATCAGGTCAAAGGTCGAGCTTGACCTAGTCAATGGTCGAGCTTGACTTGGTCAACAGTCAAGGTTGACTTTATTATACGCGAAAACTTAACGTTTATTACAAGTACATATTCAATAGACTCAAGACAAACTTCTATAATGATGTTGTCACCCGGAAATGCACCAACAGACTCCCACTTGACATCAGCATTTAGAAGTTTTCATTAATCTTCAAAGTCTTCACTTGTAATGCATGGAAATAGTAACAGAAATGCCCAATCAAGCACACCTTGACTATTGCTATCACTTATGACAATCATTAGTTAAAAAATCTGCAATCAACAAATTTTCGTTAACTAATAATATTATGTCTTCTTTTGGTAAGACTTGATCTTTATGCGCTGCACACTGATCTTCAAACTGCAAAATCTCTATATCCTTATGACAATTAACAAATCCAATACTCAGATTGTAATTCTCCCCCTGAACAATAACATCCAAATTAAGCTCCAAGCAATATTATCATGCCAAACATCATCACTTCAAAGTAATACAGACATCATTGCCTCCTCATGCAATTCGGATATCATCACTCCAAATATTATGCAAAATAACATCGCTCAATCTATTTTAATCTTCAAGCATTGCCTGATGATGATCCTATTTCTGAAGAATCGGAAGATGATTTCAGCTCTCCTGAGTTTCAAATTAGAACAAATTTGGGAGAAAGTTTGAATGTTGATTCGGTTCCTCAATATCGAATTAATAAGGATCACCCAGTTGAAAATATTCTTGGAAATGCTACAGAACCTGTTCAAACTAGAAATCAGTTGAATAAGGATTTAACTAGTTTGTTTTGTGAAGTGAAAGACACCGGATTGATAACTGAGTGTTTGTATTCTGGTTTCATTTCACAAGTAGAACCTAAGAATGTTAAGGCAGCACTTCAAGATCCATGTTGGGTTGAAGCTATGCAAGAAGAATTAGCTCAATTTGAAAAACTTGGAGTTTGGGAGTTAGTAGATGTGCCTAGAGGTAAAGAACCGATTGGAACTCGTTGGGTATATAAATGCAAACGAGATGACAAAGGGATCGTTACCAGAATTAAAGCACGTTTGGTTGTTCAGGGGTTTGCACAACGAGAAGGATATGACTATAACGAAACTTTTGCACCAGTTGCTAGGATTGAAGCTATAAGGTTATTTTTAGCTTTTGCAAGTTTCAAAGGTATAAAGGTGTATCAATTAGACGTTAAGAGTGCCTTCTTATACGGAGAAGTTAAAGAAGAAGTGTATGTTTACCAACCACCGGGGTTTGAAGATCCGAATTATCCAAGAAGAGCATATCGACTGGATAAGGCTCTTTATGGATTGCATCAAGCACCCAGAGTGTGGTATGAAAAGTTGTCAACGCATTTGTTGACAAATGGATTTACAAGAGGATCGATAGACAGCACATTGTTTATCAAGGGGAAGAAGCGAGATTATCTGATTGTACAAGTTTACGTGGATGATATCATTTTTGGTTCATCTAATATAAAGATGTGCAAAGAGTTTTAAATGAGCATGAAAAATGTATTTGAAATGAGTGCTATGGGGGGATTGCAATTTTTCCTCGGACTACAAGTAGATCAAAGGAAAGATGGATTCTTTATTCACCAGTCTAAGTATGTCGATGACATCTTGGAGAGGTTTCAAATGCTAGAGTCCAAGACATATGGTACTCCTATTCAGCAAAATCATGGTTTAGGAGTGCTTGATCCGAAAGATGAACTTGTGGATGCAACTTATTATCGTGCTATTATTGGCTTATTGATGTATTTGACTGCTTCGCGTCCAGATATTATGTTCGCTGTTTGTCTTTGCGCTAGATTTCAAGCTAGTCCGAAAGAGTCACATTTGACTGCAGCAAAACGTATTCTACGTTATCTTAAGGGAAACCAAGGGCTTGGTCTATGGTATCCAATGGGAGGAACATTTGATTTTGTTGCATATACTGATTCGGACTTTGGCGGTTGTAACAATGACAGAAAGTCTACGACTGGAGGTTGTCAGTTGTTAGGAGGGAGATTAGTATCGTGGCAATGCAAGAAGCAGACATGTGTTGCTCAGTCTTCATGTGAGGCAGAGTATATGGCTGCTGGTAGCTGTTGTTCCCAGGTATTGTGGATTCAGCAACAATTTCGTGACTACGGTATGGATTTTCTTGATACTCCTATTATAATAGACAATAAGTCAGCAATAGACATTACAAATAACCCTGTCATGCATAAGATCACCAAGCATATTGATATTAGGCATCATTTCTTGCGTGATTGTGCCCAAAAGAAGTTAATTCATTTGGAAAAGGTTATAACCGATGATAATTTAGCTGATCTGTATACCAAAGCATTTGATAAGACTCAATTTGAGAAGTTAATTCTTTTCAATGGGATAAAGAATGCTGATTCATATTAAATCTCTCAAAGAACTAATTTTGTAAGTTTGTGTCTGTAAATAACTAGAGTCATAAAAATACAAAAAGAGTTCTTAGTGTCATGAAAAATGTGAAAAATCAGAAAATGACAAAAATATGGGAGAGATTTAAGTTTATGCTGTCAGATGATTAGAAGTGAGGATACTTAGCTTTTAAGTCTGCTTAATCGTAATATAACTGTTTAGTTCAGTGATTACAATTTGGGATATATTGGTAGACACAAAGTAGCAAGGTTTCCTTAATCTGAACTTAAATTATACAATGTTCTTATGGGAAACATATTCAGAAATATATGGCTGAGAATGCTTGCTTTTCAGTAATGAATTGATCTAGTCCTTAAATTTTGTGAAAGATCTAGCATTACTATAAGATTTGTTCAGTATATAGGCAAAAACCTCTACCAATCATGAGCATGAAAGCTAAATGTGATATTGTTATGCAAATGAAAGGAATGAAAATTAACGGGCTAATGTGGTCTTTGAGATTCGGACAAGTATGTCCTCGGGGTGTCTTTGTATACCTAGCCTACCTAAAGCTTCCAACTTGGGATAGGTTGTCAGAAAGTTCGCTACATGGATCTCATAGAAAATCACGGGTTCCTTATAAATGATGAAATGCAAAAGTAAATAAGTTAAATCACAAAGTAATTAATTTCAGTTATCTAAAAAGTGTCTCATGATTTGTTAAGGATGTTTTTGAATATATATTGAATATTTGTTATCTTAGTGCTTGTATCGATTACGGAAGTATATCTGAATGTGGGTCACATAAGTTCGCAAACTATTCAATGGCATATTAGGCTACTCGGGTTACATGGTGACTGTCCTTGGCCAGGGTATGTCGAAAGTGTCATAACTCAAAGGAAACTGGAAGTACCGAGTGTTTAAGAGGACAAGTATACCGGTAATCGTGGTTGAATCACTGTTCATAATTAATAATAAGAGAATTATTTCTCACTTGCAGACTTATGTAAATGCTAATCTGATCTAATCTGCAGAAACTTAAGATTTCTTGTAAATAAATAAAGTAGCTTAGTTTATTTTTATTTTTATTTTTGTTTCGTCTTTATTTTTATTTTTGTAATAAGTGTCAGTTTGTGTGTCAAACTAGTTCTTATTGCACGAGAGATTTGATAAGCATTAAAAGTTATAATTCTTAGTGAATTATATAAGTCTTGTTGCTTACGGTATAAATGTTTACATGATGGATTTTCCAATTAATACATAAGTTGTTTAAGGTTAGAAAATGAAATGAATTGAAAATTGAAAAGTCAAAATATTTTTGAATGTGTTTCAAGTAAATTTTTGAAATTTCAATTGTTTTTGGTTGCTAAGTATGCTTGACAAAGATTTGACTTGCCTTAGATTTAATTTTATCGATAGGTTGAGATTTTGGTTGTTTTGCATATTTATGATATTTTTGTTGATTTTGATGCATTGATGAAGTTTGTTAAGTGTGCAGGTTACAGATAATAAACTCATTTTATATGATATCAACATTTTTTATTGTAATTGAAGGCAGAATTGTTTTCGCTTGTTTGTCAGTTCATAGAATTGCATTGCAACGGACAATAAAAGGTGTTCAGAAATTGCTTCTACAGAGATTACAAGTGATACAAGGATGATCTGCTTTAATAACCTAAGACTTGTAGTGATAGGTTATTAAGATCACAACCTAAGATGTAATGTGATAGGTTGTTGATATGATAATTTGATGTCATACATTATACATTAAATGTGTTTTGATGTAAGTTTGTATTTGTTTGAGTTAAACATCAATGAAGAAATGATCGATTTTATGTCAAGATAATAATGTAAGATTTATTTGATACATTATTGTGATGACAAGTTAGTACGGATGATTTATGATAGCATATTCGAGTAAGTACAAGTTTTTAGTAACGACTATCTACAGGTTTATGTTTCTGGAATTTCTGAAATTTTTCCTTGTTTACATATCTGGAAAATTCGCGAAATTTGGCTAAGGAATGAAGCTTTTGTGGTTTAAAATCTGGAAATTCGAAATCACCTCGTGCTGACGTCAGCATGCCTCGCGCTAATGTCATCACGAAGCCCACGAACTACGTGTTCAGCCCGGCCCATGTGGATTCGAATATATATATGGGTTATTACTATTCATTAATTACCATTAATCGAAAATTAACCCTAAATAACCACACGAACTTCGTCTACCTCGCGCCACTATTCATTCGTCTACCTTTCGATCGATTTCACCCTCTTTTAGTGTTTATCATTCAGATTTGTTGGTAAATTCATGATCTAGGATAGATTATTGATGTTTTGACTATGAAAATTTGACGATTACAAGTGGTTATAATGCCCAATGATTGACTTGTTCTTTGCGTGAACAGTACCACGAACGAACTAAGGATTGAATCTTTGATTTTTTATGATTTGGACTGAAATTGGACATAAAATTAGATTAACTAATGTTTATACACTTTAAATCTATTAAAAGTTCACATTAACATGTTTAAAATCAAGATTAATTGAAGAATCTATGGCTCGTTTACTATTCACACGAAGCAGATGACGAACACGAAGAACATCCACTTCGTGTTCATCTAAATTGAATTCGTTTCGATTTCTTAGTTTTCTGGGCATACGCGAACCATAAACAAGTCCACGATGATGTTTTTGATCAATTTTTCACATCATATGGAAATGCTTATGTCCTTCGTGTTCTGGGTTCATGCTTGGTTCGTGCTGATGTCACGACGAAGGAGATCCTCCTTGTGATGACGTCATCACGAAGCAGAATGACAAAACCCTAACTTTTGTTTTTCGTTTATTCTAACTTTTCGTTTTCTTGTCGTTTTTGTTTGATTTTATGCAGGTATGGCTGGACAAAGTGCTCGCGTGTTCGTCAAGGAACATAATGCTGCAATTGACCTCAGCATTACGCAGTCAGGATGCACACCAGAGTTTCATGGTGTCCTTCAGTACTTAGCACGCTCTCGTATTCGTTTTGCTTTGACCGAGAATCCTCCGCTGGTCATAAGTCTTATTACTGAATTCTGGAACTCAGCCAGATTGGTGCAAGTTGGTGATCACACTATGATTCGCACAACTGTTGTTGGACGTAACATTCAGTTTACTGGTGGAGACTTAAGGACCATTTTGGACTTAGGAACTGATGATATTGAGCAAGGTCCTGTTGAGTTTGAAGAAAGCTTTTGTGACGGTGCTCTCAGGCGTATGGGATATGTTGGTGATATTACTCATCTTTATCGCAAGAATCGTCTTCTAGGCAAATGGAGATTGCTTGCCTACTACTTATTGAGGTCTTTTAGTCATCGGAGTGCAGGTCATGATCAGTTGAACATTTTTACTACTTCTCAGGTGGTTGCTCTTGTACTGAACAAGCCCTACAGCTTTTCCCAGTACATCTGTGATAATTTTGTAAAGCAGTTGAGAGCATTTGGAAACGATAAGAAATTTTTCTTATTTCCAAGATTTGTGATGATAATCATTCGGCACAGAATAGCAGATTTACCGTTTGATGGTCCTACTTTCAATTTGGGTCGTCTGACTCATAAGGTGTTTGTTGAGAGTATGAAGCGCTTTGCAGGTCATGGTGTTCCTGATAATGTTGCCAATCCGCCATTGTTCGGACATCTTGTAAATCCTGGCTATGTTGCTCCTCGACAAGGTTGGGAAGATGAAGCGCCTGCTGCTGCTGATGATGATCAGGCTCAAGAAGATCCTCAAGAAGAACGAGCTGATCAATTTGAGGGACTAAATGATGTTCCTCTGTATGCTGGAGATCTGGAGGATGATCCAGATATGGATGCTCTTATGCAGGATGTTGATGATCCCGCAAATCTTGTACCATCATCTACTGGAGTCTCTACTTCTACCTCTGCTCCAGTTGATGTTAATATTGGTCCTTCTGAAGTCCCGGTTAATGTTGTTGAGGACTCGAAGATGAGGAAGAGGAAGAAAGATTGCCGAAGCGAAGAAGAAGACATGCAAGATCTCAAGCTGAGGTTGATAGAGAGTTTGCTGCTTATTCTGAAGCCATGGAGAGGTCTCATGCACCTACTGTTGGTGATACTCCATCGGTTGCTGCTTTAAGAGCTTCAGTTTCTTATGTTCCTGCTTCTGTGTCTACTACTTCTGCTGCTGGTGTTGTTATTGGGGAGAGAAGGTCGAGACCAAAGTTTATCATTCGAGGAATTGGTTCTCGCGCACAAGTTGTTACTGAGGCTACAACTGTTACGATTCCTGCTGCTCCGGAGTCTACAGTTCGTCAAGAGCCAGAGCCGACACTTGTTGCTCCAAGGCCTTCGTCTGCTCCTATTCAGGCGACAGTTCCTGTTTCTACAGTTATGGGACGTCTGTTGGCTCCTCTACAAAGACCACAGATGCCTCCCACAAGAACTTCTAGTGCTCGTATGCCTTCGTTTGAAGCTGCGATGCCCCCTCAGGCCTCTACATCTGACGTTGCTTCTACTTCACGTCCACCTGTACCTGTTCAAGTGCAGCTGAGTCGTTTGTTTTCAGAGAAAAAGATGTTAGAGTTGAGGGTTACAGCTTTGGAGAATCAGCTAAAGCTCCAGGCTACTAAGCATCAGGAAGAGATGGACATGATGACAGCACTTGTTCATTCTCTTGGATCTAGACTTGACCAATTCTTGGCTCAAGGGGGAGATAAAGATGGTTGTAAGGATGATGAGCTAGCAAAGAATACAAGAGATGATGATCATGATGATCAAGATCGAGCTCAAGATCCAAATCAACATCAAGCAGATGGTGAGCCAGAGAATAGAAGTCAAGATCAAGATGCTGCTAATGATGCTGCTATGGATACAGAGACTACAGATGTTCAGGGGGAGTCATCAAGACAAAGAGAGTCAGAGATTGCTGGTACAGCTGTTGCTAGTACTTTTGGAACTCAAGATAAAGGAAAAGCTGTGATGACCGCTCCAGATGCAGATCCTGATGATCCAGATAACAATAATGATGGGGAAGATTCCAATTCAGGTAACTCTGATTCTATTTCTGATAGAATAGAGGGAGATAGTGAATGATCCTCATAATCATAAAGAAAAAGAAAATCTTAGCAAAGGAAAATCTACTCAGGATAGTGAGTCAACTAAGACTGATTCTACTACCAATGCCTCTACAGAGTCAGATGTGCACCCAGTAATTGTGCATAGACTAGAAAAGAGATTGGGATATGATCCACAAGCTCATATGAGAGCTAGAGCAGAGATTATGGATTATGATGATTATTATGATCCAGGATCACTTAGGGATCAAATGAAAGAACAGTCAGGGTTAACTCATACATCTTCAGAGTCAGAGTCAGATTCAAATTCAGATTCGGATTATGAACCTTAGTGCTATTGATTTTGTATTTTTAATTGATATGTATACATTAGATTACTTGAGTTATATTAACAGTTTAGAGTGTTAATCAAAGTGTTATTCAGCTTAGAATAGTGATCAAAGAATTATTCTGTTCGGCTTAACATATTGACAGTGTAATTTTAAAATACTCGAGTAATGAAGAATAATAATTATAAGATAAATATGAATGTGTTACACTATATTTATGATATAATATTATTGTTGTAAGTTAAAATAGATAAAGATTATAAGATAAATATTAATGTAATTGTTACATTATATTTATGATATAGTATTATTTATTTTAATTTCTTGTAATGTATTTATACTATTTTATTATGTCTTGACTTATGATTTATGTTTTTTATCTTTGTATATGTAAATCGTTTGAATTGCAGATAAGCTTCAAACAATAGGTGCATTGGACGATCTTGATGCTGAAGAAGATCTAGAAAGTATCGATGATGAAGATTTGGAAGAAGGAGAGTTCATTACTTCGGAAGCTGATAGACAAAGGTTGCTTGAGACACCTTATGACTTTGATCGTGTCTTTAATGAAGATGAAGTCATTCAAGTTGAACCAATAGCTGAAGTGGAACATCTCAATCTCAATCCAATCAGAGATAGTCCAGATGAACCTAAGAATGTTGCAAGGTTGAGATTTGTTGTATATGCAAACATAGTCGATGAAGGACATGATAAGGTTCCCGCTATCAGATGGGATCAAGATATGCTGACGGAGATGACATTTTGGCAGATAGATATCAAGTCCGGCGAAGCACAGATGTTTGTTGATGATTCAAAGAAACAGATGTGGCTACGCATGTATGATCCAATGCAGGTTGTCAATTTGTCTAGAGGTGATCAGAGAAGACTTTTGGATACACCTTGCTCAGCTGTGGATTTTTGGAGAGTAGTGGAAAGACGCTATCGCAACATTCTCGCTCATTGTTTACAAGAGAGAATTCATGCTAATAGCATCAGACTTTTGTTTAATGGATAAATTTGAAGTTCAAGTTTTGAAGACTTTAAAGAAATCTAGTTGCAATCGTCAAGGGGGAGTCTGTAGATGCAGATTCGTTGTGACAATCGCAACATAGATTTGATTATTGTTTACATTTTTAGGAACTTGTTTGTAATCATTTAAATAAGAACTTGTGTTGATATTTAATGATTACGTTTGAACTTTAATATTATATCTGTTTATGTTTTGTATTGTGTTTGTGTGTTATATATTGTTTTGTAGGTACAAGAACATAGAATCAAGGTTTATAAGTGTCGTAGAACACTTAAACGATGATTGGATGTTATGTACGAGCCAAACGAAGTCAAACAAAGAGTCAAAGGCACGTCCCTCGTGCTGACGTCATCAGCATGAAGGATTACCCTCGTGCTGACGTCAGCACGAGGTGAATCGACTTATTGTTAATTCGGGCCTAATCTGCAATTAAGGCCTAAGCCCACACGATCCAATACTTAACTAGTATAAATACAAGACCTAATCTACGAAATTAGGTTAATGATTTACGAATTCTTGAGAGTTATTCACGAATTAACAAGCTAAGGTTATTTTTTCCTTCGTGTGTTCTCCTAAATGAACCACAAGCCTTGTGCATCTCCTTGGGTTGGTTAATTGCTTATTAATCAACAAAAGGCAATAGTAATCTAGTTATCTCAAGAAGATTCCGCACTCTTGACATAACGAATCACGTCTTATTACGATCCACGCAACAATAGGGTACCTTTCATCAGGTCAAAGGTCGAGCTCGACCTAGTCAATGGTCGAGCTTGACTTGGTCAACAGTCAAGGTTGACTTTATTATACGCGAAACTTAACGTTTATTACAAGTAGATATTCAATAGACTCAAGACAAACTTCTATAATGATGTTGTCACCCGGAAATGCACCAACAACCTTCTCATAATTTCTGGACAAATCTTCAAACGGCTCCAGTCTTCTCATCTGAAGCAAGTCCAGTAAATCTGGACCTAACAATAGTAGTTATGTATATATATAAATTTCAATAATGAGTGGGCAGTTGACAAGAATTGTGTTAATCATCCATAACTAGGCCAAGGCCCAATTTCAATACGTTATTTCATCATACTTCACGACATCTGCTAACAAGTCTGTTAAAAAGGGACCAAAATTGCGAAAAATAGTCAAAACAGGGACTCCCATTGCAAAAAGGTACAAACCACAGGGACCAATCTTGTAATTAACTCTATTTAATAAATACGTAATTGTCTACACTATCCTTTTTTACATCAATTAGACAATTACGTATTTTTATAACCACCACACCACCACCCGTCACCGCCGCCGTTGCCACTACTCGTTGCCTCCACCACTACTCAACCGACGTTGCCACCATCGTCGTCGCATCGCGCAGGTATATGTCTAGTTTCGATTTATCTCGAAACGAGCAAGATTTGGCTCGTATTAATTGGTAACATTATTTACGACAATCTATTATGAGATCGACATAAAGACAAATCTATTTTGAGAAAAACATTAGTTACGGTAATTGTTCATCATCAAAAAACATTTTTTAAAATAAATTATTTAAAAGTTTAAGTTGCCTAACACCTAAAGAGCTGGTTAGGCCTTACCATCATGTGGTTTGATCCCCTCGATCTTGTAGTAGGTCATATAACCTTAAGAAATTAGCATCTTATTATAAATACATGGGAGCCACAATCAATTTGTTCTATAAAACTTAGTTGAACAAAAATATATGATTAGGCCACACGAAGATTCTGTCTAAATTATTGGAGGATGAACTACTTAGCTATTTTATATCAAGTGCACGAGTATAAGGATCTTCACTCTAATATATGGGTTTTCTTTAAGCACCTTTAGGTGACGTTTGGTTTTAGTATGGGTTTGATAATCTCTTCTCTTCTATATATAAAATTAAAGTACAATCCTAAAATTTAGTTAAAAAAAACTTAGTTGGCATATCTATAACCCTTTCATTCTTTAATTTATTTTAAAAATTATTAATTATAATGTCATAAATAAATACTCTTTATTTAAATATAACAAAAATAAACAGACCAATTGTTTGTTAGTTTCCGCCGACTTTGTAGTGCTGCAAATCACATGAATATCATATAAATAGAACTTAAAAAACTAAATAATTAATTTTAAAAAATTGCAAATTTACATGTCCAACATATTAAACTGACTAATAAAAAAATGAGTCTTTGCTAAATGCAAGTCTGTAATTAAGTTGCATAAAATAATCATTTAACTTAAAGAGTATGTGTTTGGTATGAAAAGTATAATTTTGTATATGTACATTAATTACAACCTTAGGATCGTATTTAGCAAAAACAAAACATAAAATAACAAGTCTAAAGTTTTATTTATTTCTATTATTTACTCACATTTTGAATTCATATATATCATTCAACGTTATTTCAATACGTAGAACACAGATAGAATTTAAAGTTAAAAATAGAAAAATGACAATGATAATCATTTATAAATGTATACGTATTACACCCTTAGTTTTTAACATTTACATCACAATTTGTATAACTATAAAAAGTTATCTTAATACTATTCGGGTATTATTGGTCGGGTGCTTAAGCTAGTTAATAGATATAAATGAAAGTAAAAATGGGAGAGACGGTTTAATTATATATTTAAAACTAGATTAATTTTATGTGTTGCATGGTAAATAGTTATTATAAAATTTGTTAAAAATAAATAATGTATCTTTCAAATCTAAAAATATAACAACAATATATTCAAATGTAAACTTATTTATTAAAGATAGTTACATCATCATAAATGAATATACATTAATACTAATCAATGGACTTGTTTTTCCAATAATATTATCTTAATCAATCATGTAACAACAAATGAAATTAAATATAAAGTTATAAAATTTACTTCATAGATAAATCATCAACATAAGTTAAATTTCAATTGCATTAAGCAAAAACTGAAAGGGTTAACTTCAAAAAATGATCACAAAATACTAAAAAGAGTAAAATATTATAAATAAGCAACACACTTAGTTGACACTCTATTACTTAAATCACATTAATCATGAATTATTCATATTAAATATAAAGAGATTAAATAAATTAAATATAAATACATATTAGATATAAAGAGATTACATATATTGAAATATTACAAAGAGATAAGTATGAAGTTTTTTTTATAATTAATAATCTACACGACATCAAAAAAATATTACTGTAAATATTAGGAAAAAAAAACAATTAGGCAAAAGTTTTATTTATCTAAATAAATGTACTATATAGTATTTTTCATATTAAAAATATGTAAACAACACATAGTATAAGCTCCTTATAAAACGTACTTTTAATTCTAAACAATACATAATCTTTAACAATGAAAGTTAATAGCTTGATTAAATAATAATTATGTTTTTAAAATTTATAGAAAAAATAATTAAAAAATGAAGGTAAATTAATATTGATATAATAAAATATAGAGTTTTTGTATTTAAGGAAATAATAGTTAATTAATATTTAAAAGTAAATTACTTAACTAAGTAATAGATATAGATAATATATTTATAAATTAATAACTATCTTATTTTAAAGAAAAATTGCTAAAAAATTTTTAAAAAATGACACCTAAGCCAAAATATTAGGTGGCATATAAAAATAATTGTTACATAATCAAAAACATATCTTTTCTTAGTTATATAAAGAGATTATAGAGTCGAAAGTGAAAAGTTTTAAAATAAAATAAATATTACATTTTTTTCAACCGCCAAAAATCATATGCGTATTAATATACCAGGTTGCTAAGAAGGACCCAAAGATTACAATTACAATCTAGAACTTAAACAAAACAACATAACTTGAAATTCATACCGTGACATTAATTGTAAGGATTACAAAAGAAGTAAAATACTTAAATGATAAATTAATGCATGAAAATGGAAAATGATAAATTCTCTTTAACAATCTTCCTAAAAATCCTCCTAATATATCCACTTGCTAACACATGGAATCCACTAATTCTTTTTCCTAATCTCACCCCTAATTTTTCACATGTCACAATCCTATTAATTAAGAGGATTTTTAGGGTAATAATTTAGTAGGATTGATCATTACCCCATGAAAATATATATAACACAAATGTATAGATTAAGTTTGAAATGTGTAGACATAATGATATACATACTTAATACATAAAACCTCTTAAATCATTTTATTCAAAACTTTTGATATTATATTGAGATAATAAACACTATTTTCTTTTTCATATAAAGTCGCCAAAAGATCTCACCTAAGAGTAGTCTAAGACCCAGCCCCTTCAATTCGTCACTTCACTGAAGTACCCAAATTGACGAGGAAACCGAAAAATGCGCAGAAACCGACTAGAGCAGTGCAAATGTGTCACATATCTGATGAGTTCTTCGATTATAAGTTTATGTCATAAAAAAGTGACTGTGTGATGCAATGCAACCTATTTGAACTGCTGTAAAGCAACTACAAAACAATAATAGATTTTATGTTGTGTTGTGTCGTCTCAATGCAAGTGTCTAGGTTATTTTCGAATGTGTAAGTTTGTTTTAAATACAAAGACTTGTATTATTCAAGTGTAAATGTATGAGAATGGTTAGTCATCGGACATAATGTCTATGCGGTGTGTACTCTGAGTACTAAGACGATAAATAGGACCAAAGGGTTCCCACTCATTTATTTTTATTTTTTTTACTCAAGTGTAAAACTATATGGTAAAAAGTTTTTATTAATAACAAAACTAATTAAGGGTAATATTGTTGAGTACAACTTTTTATTAAAAACAAAAATAATTAAGGGTAATATACAATGCACTTCTGGGCTTCTCAATTTGCGATGAAATTTTATCTATCCTTCCCACTTGCCAAATTATTTCATACAAAAAGAGAAAAAGATTCTAGGCTAATTCCTGTTGAGCATCCAAAAGTTTTGTCTTGACTCTTGACCGCATGATAAATGAGTATATATTTATGCAAGTACTTTATTTAATTTAACCACTCTGGTTGAATTTGGTGTCACTGGCATCAATTGATCAAAGTCGGATACGATCTTTTGACGCTAGCTTAAAAGTTACACATTTGTGTTTGTTTTCTTTTAACTGCAAAAATATGTATCGATATAAATTGAACATCTAGCGTAAGATGCTATAAACTTTTGTTACAGATAAAAATCTACAATAATCAAATATAAAATCTAGACTTCCTAAGATTTTAAGCGTGAAAACTGTAAATTTAGTAATAAAAAGAAAAAGGTTAAATGCATAAAAAGGTAACTTATTTTCTTATGTTTTCAAATTTTAAACAATAAAGGTAACATCGTTAGTTTATAATGTTAGATATTTGTTAAGTGCCAACGTGACATGACACATCATTAAAAAAGTCTACGTGACATTTATCTTCATAATGCATACCCCATTTCTATACACATGGCAATGCAAACCCACCTTCATACCCATCATCGATCACGGATTTTTCTTCCGCCATTTTTACATCCATCACCGATTTATATTTATTTCACCAATAAATGATACCCAATTATTGGAAATGACGATGTTGTTGCGTAAACTGTTAAGATCGACCAATTTCTTTGATGATGTGACCTTTTTTTTTTTATTGATGTGGCATGTTACGTTAGAACTTAACAAATGTTTAATGTTAAAAACTAACGATATTACCTTTTGTTGCATAAAATTTGAAAACAAAGTCCCTTTAATAATCAAAACATAAATACCGTACCCTTTTTAGGAATTATAAATAGGTTACCTTTTTATATATTTAACCATAAAAAAAACTCATGTCATTTACCACTAAGTGTAGACATCAGAAAAAAAATTCCACCAAATGAAGGCCAAGTCACTATTTTCACTCCATATATAATGTTTTTGATACAATCTCAAAGAAAACCGGGGAACACAATAGCTAATTAAAGAAAGCGCCATGATACATAACGACACGACAATGATCTACTGGTCCAGTGGTGAGTCACCAGGGAATTTTATCCTTGAGGTGGAGGGTTCCATCCCTGCCAAGCGCATAATCGACCCTCTGTTAAATTTCCCATCTGTGGGAACCTCCTGGAGTTTTTTTCTTGGCATCCAACTCAGTGTGGACACACTGCTGTGATGGATCCTGTTCATTTGATTGGGGAAGGGGGGGGGGGGGGGATTGTGTCGGCATCTTGAAAGATGTACACCCGTCAAAAAATAATAATAATAAATAAAAATAACAAGACAAATTGTAATCTCATTAAAGGCGAAGCCAATGAACAGTGTCACGTGGCGCTGTTCTATTGGTCCACCTGTACCCCACGTTTTTTCTCAGATTTTGTCATATCGGATTCCGTTAAGGTTATTTTTTTCGGTTTTTCTTGGTTTCCTACATAGTTTTTTTTTGGCTTTTGTGTTTTCTTTCTATTGGTTCACCTTTACCCCGCGTTTTTTCGGATTTTTCCATATCGAATCCCGTTAAGGTTATTTTTCTTTCGGTTTTTGTTGGTTTATTACATAGTTTTTTTGCTTTTGTGTTTTCTTTCTATTGGTTCATCGTATACCCCACATCACTATTTAGATTTTGCCATTTTGGATCCCGTTTGAGGTTTTTTCTTGGTGTTCGTCATAGTTTTTTGGCTTTTGTGTTCTTAAATAATATATTGGAAACTTTTACTC
Source organism: Erigeron canadensis (assembly GCF_010389155.1). Lineage (NCBI taxonomy): Eukaryota > Viridiplantae > Streptophyta > Magnoliopsida > Asterales > Asteraceae > Erigeron > Erigeron canadensis. The sequence goes on from NC_057762.1 coordinate 29,399,341, forward strand.
CACATTTTATTTTTCCTTTGTTATTTCTATTTACCTGTACCCCGCGTTTTTTCCCAGATTTTGCCATATCGGATTCCGTTAAGGTTATTTTTTTTTCGGTTTTTCTTGGTTTCCTACATAGTTTTTTTTGCTTTTGTGTTTTCTTTCTATTGGTCCACTTATACCCCGCGTTTTTTCGGATTTTGCCATATCGGATCCCATTAAGGTTATTTTTCTTTCGGTTTTTGTTGGTTTATTACATAGTTTTTTGCTTTTGTGTTTTCTTTCTATTGGTTCATCGTATACCCCACATCACTATTTAGATTTTGCTATTTTGGATCCCGTTTGGGGTTTTTTCTTGGTGTTTATCATAGTTTTTTGGCTTTTGTGTTCTTAAATAATATATTGGAAACTTTTACTCAACATTTTATTTTTCTTTTGTTATTTCTATTTTCTTTAAGGTTATTTATCTTTTGGTTTTTTTGGTTTTTTGATACCTTTTTTTTTTGCGTATATGATCTCTTTTATTGGTTCATCATATACCCCGCATCACTATTTAGATTCTGACATTACGGATCTCATTTGGAGTTTTTTCTTTCATTTTTTTTTTTTGGCATGGTTATCAATAGTAACCATGCTTATTAAAACTTGACACGTGGCATCGGTTATAAAGTGACACATCGCACGTTCCTTATAATTTGAATTTTGCCACATTGTATCCTGTTCGGATTTTGTCACGTTTTTTTCTTTTTTAGTTTTGTTTTTCCTTTTCGGATTTTTTATTACGGGTTACTTCTTTTGTTTTTTTTCACACTTTTTATTTGTCATTCAACCTTATTGTGATACACCCCGTATCACTACTTGCATTTTGCTATATCGCATCCATTTGATATCTGAATTAATATATTGATATTTTTGTCATATCACATCCCGTTCAGGTTTTTACTACAGGTTACGTTTTGGTTTCTTGCATACTTTTAAACAAACATATTAATTACAAAATTATTTCTAATTAAGCTGTCGAAAATTCACGGCATATATACTAAAATAACGAACCGCTTCAACAAAGGAATTGAGACCCCGCGCCAAAATTTTCTAGTGAACATTATTGGAATATTGGGGAAATTAATTAAAATTACTCAACGAGAAGCAGCTAGTCTTCATTGTCACCCCATAATGGAAGGGATCAACGGAAGCAGCAACATCCAAGCCCAAGTCCAAAAATTCAATCACATCCGTAACAAAGATTAGTCACTCGAACGAGTATGTTCGGTTTCTTTTCAGGAATAACCACGTATATGAGTTTATTTAATCTTGCTTGGATTTGAAAAACCCATGCTTCTAAGAGTTTTTTCATTCCATGTTTAAAATCTATTTCTTCAAATCAAATTCGTTTTGTGGAAAATAAAACATATATCCAACAAAAAGGGGGAAAAAAAAGAAAACATGCTCTATAAATTCTTTGAAACTCTATGAAGCCCAGCTCCATATAGAGGTGAACAAAAACCGGTTTCTACCCAACCCGACCCGAAATTGAACCCGAACCGGTTTTTTGGTCAACGGAACCAAAACCGGGTTTGACCCAACCCGATCCGGTTTGAAACCGGTTTGGGGTCAAACTTTGACCGGTTATTGACCGGGTTTGACTCGGTTTTTTTGGCCAAAACCCGAACCCGACCCGATCTCAACCCGGTCTCTAACCGATATTCAAAACCGAAAACCCAAACCGGTTAGTAACCGTCGGGTTGGGTCAAACCCGAACCGGTTTGGGTCAAACCCGGTTGTTGACCAGTTTCGGGATCGGGTTCGTTTTCGGGCTCGGGTTCCAACCTGGTTTTTTTGTACACCTCTAGCTCCATATATGATATTCCACTCAGGCCCATACCATTATAGCCCACACAACATACACAGCAACTACAAGTCTACATGTAGGTCTAAAGTTTTTGTTAACCAATATATAATAATAAGGGTTAAATACATAATAAGCTAACCTATCTTTTAAAAGAATTTTAAAAAAATAACGTATTTATCTTTTAATTATTAAAAGGATATGTTTTCAAATTATAAACTATTCATTTATGTACGAAGAGTTGGCCACCAGCTGTCACTTTCTAGGAGCAACCTGGGTTCGAATCTTGTCAGAGGTAGAATTGAATTTAAGTGGTTGAATTACCTTGACACTATCTCTGCTGGAGGTTATATGGGTACCAATTCGGTACATGGATCAAACGGTTTCTATCAATCTACCGTTTTTTTTTAAGGTAACATTGTAAGTTTTTAACGTTAAACATCCATTAAGTGTCAACGTAACAAGTCACGTCAATAAAAAAAAGGCCATGTAATCAAATGGTCTCTCTAAATAGTTTACACAACAACATCTTCATGTCCAACAATCAAGTATCATTTATCGGTAAAATAAATATAAATCGGTTATGGTAATAAAATTGGTGGAAAAAAAATCGATGATCGATGATGGTAAAGAAATGGGTTTTGCATTGCTATATGTATAGAAATGAGATCTACATTACTAAAATAAATGTCACGTAGATTTTTTCAAAATGATGTGGCATGACACGCAGGCACTTAATGAATATATACCGTTAAAAACTAACGATATTACTTGTTGATTACAATTTAAAATCCCAATTCTTGACTCGAGCATATATTCATAGGGTTCATAAAATTTTGAAAATTATATACTTATATATAAACTTGAAAGAGCTAATCACCAAATTGCTATGAATATTGTTATGAAAACTTCACAAATCATAGATTAACTAACATCTAATATAGTATGTATTTAAAATATTATGATTTTGATAAGAGTTAATTTCACAAATCGTCCTTGTGGTTTTACCAAAAAATCACGTTTCATCCTTTAAACTTCAAAATGACACTAGTATTCCTTTATACGCGGATAATGGTCACGTTTCGTCCTTTAATCTAACGGATGATGGTCACATTCGTCCTTTAATCTAACGGATGATGGTCACGTTTCGTCCTTTATACGGTCGACTAAAGGACGAAACGTGACCATTATCCACGTATAAAGGACTATCAATATCATTTTAAAGTTTAAAGGATGAAACGTGATTTCTTGATAAAACCACAAGGACGATTTTTGAAATTAACTCTTTTGATAATACAGAGAATATATAGTTTTATTGTAATAACATTAGTTATTATTTATAGAAAAAATTGGTTTATACGTTTGAATTCGTTAGGAGTTAAGGAAATTTTTGTCCCTATTCGGCCAAGGCACTTAAATTGTAACGATCTAGTTATTTTAGCATTCAATTCTTTATGTTGCAAAAATGTCTGACACGACGACACGTCATCGCTGAGTGTCTCAGTGTGTCGCTAAATAGGTCCCAACAGTGTGATAATCAATAATCCAGTTTGTATCACATCTATGAACAGAGCTGGTATATTGACTATAGGAGTACATACTAAACATAAGACTAACAGTATTAACAAGCAATAGTGTAAAACCTCAAACATACAAATCAATTTATCAAACACTTACATACAAAAGTCGAAAGTATATCAGGCTACCTAATATCACCTGCACAATACACCAACTTCAGTTCCTCAAATCAACAACTATAACACTGATATTATCTGTACTGCGTCGTCCCATAGCAAGACGAACAAGTAAAGCAGCTGCCACTCCCGTTGCACTCCTGGATGGACACAATGACCCCCCTCCTCCCTCAACCGCCCTTTCTGTTACCATCCCCCTATTATCTTCTTGTTGGCACTTAAAAACAACCTCGCAAGTCAATTCACTCGACAAAACATCCCACAATCCATCACTAGCTAATATTACACTCATGTCCCCTAATTCGCGTTTTGTGAACAAGTATTCTGGTTCTGATGTTACCACTTGTTTCAAAAATCTATCACCTGTTTGAACAAATAATAACAATTTGATCAAAATTCATGCATCTTATTTAATCAAACTAATTCTATGAAAATATAGTAGAGTAGAATATAACCTATAGCTCGAGACATAGCCAATACACCTTCAACTCGTGTTCCACTCCCTACAAACAAAACGCGACCCCCCAGAGCTTCAATTCTTGCCCGTTCGTCTTCACGATCAGGCTGGTAACAAACGAATATTTACTTGTAGAAAAATTACCATACACCTAAAATCATTCTCGATTGTACCAGTAAAAATTAATTATGTAATTTCTTTTAATCTTTTTCTCTATGTTAATGTAACATCTCAAATGTCAAATAAATGTATAAACTAAATGTTGTGATTTCCTAACATATGTTAATTGTTATGTGCTAACAAACTATGGACCCCGCATAACACCTATATATGGTTACAATATTCCACATGTCCTACATTGAAAAAATGATTTCAAAACGACTTCATCAATATTCCACATGTCCTTGAAACAATGAAGTCAAAGTGACTCAAGTCATTAAATTTTGCGCATCAAGCGGGGATTCGATCCAAGGTAACCTTTAGATTGAGGGCCTTTTGGTGTGTGTTTTTTTCTTGGATGACTACTGAGCATCAGATGTAATGGAGTCCAGCTAGCTATGACTACCTACTATCCTGGTTTGAGTATAGGCCCTCACCTTTGGATGGTGAGGCCAGGACATGTTCCATTCGACAGTTGCTGTTAAATATAACGAGTTAATGTTTACCTTATGGTCCACCGAAAGTGGCATGGGCTTGCCATGACGACATAGGACGGCGCGTGAATCACCACAGTTTGCGACTATGATGTATTCATGAGTCAATAACAATACCACCGCGGTCGATCCTACAAAAGACAATTGTGGATGTTGTCTACAAACTTCTACGCTTTCAGGCCCATTGCATTGACATAAATTCATAGCCATCTCATCCATCCTCTTGAAACTTTTGTTAATTGCCTTCTTCCATAACTCTTCCATTTCGTTGCAATGTGCCGCCACGAGTCTCACTCGCATCAACTCTTCTTCTAAAATAATATGCATGTTCTCTTTACATAATGCAGACACCTGCCCAGCAAAGTCTTTCTTATTTACTACTCTGTCTTGCAACTTCACATTTCAGTCACTAATTAAAAATTGTCACATTTAAAAAAAAAAATTCTTATACAAATAGCCCCATACTCACCTATACTATGTTTTTTTTTAAAAATTATATAACTAAATAATTAAAACATTAATACCATAAACTCGAAAGTTTTTGTTGATACCTTAAGCTTAATAACCGCTAAACCAAGACCCTTTCTCACATATACTTAGAATTATCTCACATTATATTGTCAAAAAACTTTTTCTAAAACACCTGCAAAAAATAATGTTCCAAACTTTACCTTTGGTTTTTCCCGAATAAAAGACCAAATAAATATCAATAAAATTGTGTCACAAAATAACTGTTTACTTCCAAAAAAACATTCATCTATAGTGAATCATTTACCTATCTTACTTGAATTTAAATCATCTAAAACCTTTATTAACTAGATTTTTTATGTTAATATAAAGTATTAGTAAAAAATGGATATTTCAACAATCTATTATACTATTAATTGGGTGCATTTTATTATCTACTTCTACTGATGTGATTAAATTAATTAAAAGAGGGTAACGTTGTGCCTTACATGATTTCCTCCATGACCATCAAACACGGCAAAATAATGTACCGGTTTTCCACCGTTTAATTCGGGTCGACATAAATTCAACCGAACCGATATCTCGTCTTCCATTTCACGAGCTCGACCCACAATCGACATCGACCCGTATTCGGGCAAATCTATCGTTTCTTGATCATCGTATTCCTCCCGAATCTCGGTCTCGGCCTCACACGTCATCACCTTTTGAGACGAATTCATTTTTCGTCTCATCTCGATTCTTCGACGTCGCCTTTCACGACATTTAAGTGGCGAATCAATTTCCTCTTCCATCGGTATACCATACACACCCGTCATTCATAAATCATAATCTATATCTATATACAATATATCATAAGTGACAAAAAAATATATTCATTAACATAAGTTGTCATTTTGTTACATACAAGGGGAAAAAATGTAACAAATATATATAGGACTAAACATAATGTTTCTTTTTTTTTTCTTTCGTAGGTTTGAATCGAAGAATATGTGAAGAAGAATAAGAAGAAGGGGGGCGGCTGGGGGCTTCGGTGATTCTGATGATGGGATGTTGCCACGTGGAATGAAGGTCAATTTTAGATGGCGATAAACGACGATGGGAGCTGACACGTGACAGTGGAAGTATACTGAGTTTAAAGAGAGATTGTATTTGTGGGTCCATTTTGATTCTTTTAGTACCACGTAAGTTCGTTTTGAAGTGACATCTTTGGGTCCATTTTTAAGTTTTTTGGCCCACCGTTTTCTGGCTTTTAAATTGCCCAAATTCACTATTTATATTTCGTTAGTAGGTGACTCATATGACAATGATATCAGCGCATTGGGTAATGGGTACGTACCCGATTCGTATTTTGTCAAATACAAATTTAGTTTCATTTGTTCCGGTTGTTAAGAGGGTAGTCAATGATGAGGACTCATCCACCAAAGACTAGTCTATGTCAGTGTCACATCAGCAAAAAACACTCTAAAGACTAATCCCCCAAAATGCACCCAATGGACTCACTCCTCAAGGACTAGTCTTAGACCCACCAATTATTTAATTCTACTCATTTATCCAAACTTTATACTTTTAACCCTTTAAAATTATAACAAACTAAAACATACACAAATTAAAAACACTTCATTAAAATTAAAAACAACCAACGATTTATTTTTAAAAGATACAGACATTCAAAAAAACATTACAATACTTCAAATAAAGAAAACACGCATAACACATTACATAATATAATTAAAAAAAACAAGATGCAACATAAAACTTATTTCTTCATCTCATAAACTGCTTTGGCAGTTATGATGAAATGCTCCAACGTTGTAACCGCACAATCAAGTTGTTCCAGAGCAACTTGAATCTTGTCGAACTTTCTCTGCAGATACGTAAAGTATTGACACTCAAATTCAGTACAATGCCCTGTTTGTATGTATCTGATTTCTTCTGTACACCATTTTTTTTTTCGCACTTAGCTTTTGCATAACTGCAACAAGTTCCTCATGTAATTTGTTCTTTATGTAATGTCGTTTGATAATAAAATGTGTTTGATTGTTACAAAAAAGTAGGCGTTAAAGGGAGTAAGGGTGACACTTCTATGAGCCAAATTGATACAAAGGTGACACTAAAGGGACCTGTTTTGCCAATATTCAAAAGTTGCTAGTAGTCGTTACATTCAAAATAAAATAAAAAAGAATAAATAATCAAACAAACAAACCTCTCGTCCCTACAGGAACGAAACTAGCGGACGAGCGACTCGAACGAGCGTGGAACGAGTCTCACCCAACGGTGTGGACTCGTCCCTGTAAACGAGTCCAGGGACGAACCTATTGGCTACCCTATAAGAGTATATATAGTGGGGTTTTATCTTAATGTCTACTAATCATTGACGAAACTTGAATTAATGTATTATGGGGGCTAAAATGAAGATTTTTATTTGAAGGGGTTAAACTAATTTTAAAGTATAATTTGTAATTTGTTGTATAAGTTTAGACATGATAAAATGAATTTTTGAGGGTGACAACCCCTTGGTCCTAATGAAGCCCTTTAAAATAATCAACTATATATTTTTGTTAAGTAGATCCTTAGTTCTAAATAACAAAGACATATTTTATTCAAAAGTTGTAATTCCAGAATAATAAGTGACTCATATAAGTAATATTGTATTAGTTTTTAATGTAAAAGCCTCAATGTTGATGTAAGTTGATGGAATCCTTAATGATGTAGATTTAGATGATGGAATTCTTAATGATCAGATATTTCGTAAGTAATCCGATGTATGCCACCTAAAGTTGATAGGTATAGACTATATAGTTAAAAGAATCTTTTTAAAGAAACGTGTCACACATAAGTGTTTTTAAAAATATCTAACGATAAGATATAGATAATTGGTAATGAGTAATCCTATTTATAACACCTAAACTTTTTTAGTATAAGAAATCATTATTATCATCAGAACACAAAGAGATCCCCACCAAAATTTGTATTTCATTGAAAATAATTCAATACAACGAATACAATATATAGGTTCTTCATATGTAAAGATAATCTCTAACTACTTTTAGAGTTTGACTCTATCTCTACAACCTAAAAACCAGTTAACTCCTACTAACAACTTTTAAATAGGATTAGGGAATAAGGACTTATCCACACATATCTCGTATGAACAAAACCTTTCGCCGTTTTGTTCTAGTCATGAAATAACTCTTCAATTTTTAACAAATTTTATGTTTTTAGAAGATTATATAATTTACAAGGGGTTTGCTAAATACAGTTCTAAGGGCTGCGTTTAAGGTGCATAAATTATTTGTACATTTATCATGAAAATCAGGGACGGACTTTTAATATGGAAGGTTACAAGTTTTTTTTATGCACGTTACTATTTTGCATTTCCCAATTTATTGTTTTGCAAGGGTATACATGCCTACGGAATTTATTGTTTTGCAAGTATTCATTTCTCTTTTGGAAAATTATAATTTTATTTAATCTCGTTAGACATCATAACATTATGTGCAGGAAACTTTCGACTCTTATGTGTTTAGGGGTGTTTGGTATGATGGAACAAAAAATGGAAGAAAAAAAAATGAAAAACCATTTTTTTGTTTGATTGTATCGAAAAATGGAATCGAGAATAAAAAAGTGAGAATGATTTTCATTATCTTCATTATCTACAAATTGTAGAAAATGAATAAGAATGGAAAAAATAAAAATATGGATATTGTATCTATTAATTTTAATTATAAATTAAAATTTTGTAATTCTTTTATAACCATTCTCTATTTGTACTTAATTCTCTTTCCAAATACTCATTTTCTTTCCACTATTTTCATTTTCTATTAAATTTCCATTATTTATGATTTATTCCTACCAAACATCCTTTAAAGTGTTAGATGACTAATTTATATATGTGTCTCTTTTCTTCATAAACAATCTCAGTTGTTGATGTGACTAATTTATACCCATTACCCACATCGTTATTGGCCATTTTAATACATGTTTTTAGTCGTTTTTGTATGCATTTGGCGCGTTTATGGTGTTTGTTAGTGTTTACAGGTTCTAAACAGGTTACGCGTCCATTTGGTACATTTTCGGGTGATTATTGGCCAGGAAGTACGTTATATTGATGAGAGTTGACTTGAGTGGACGAGACGGCAGAGCTTAGCAAGTAATCGAGATCAAAAGTAGTTGGCTCTGTACAAGCTATGACTGCGCCGCAATAGGGATGCATGTAGCCCACTGCGCCGCAGCCAAAATCCTCGGAAACAAATGAAGATTGCCCCACTGCGCCGCAGTGGGGGTCGTAAGTGAATGACTGTGCCGCAGTCAGGAAAGGAGGAAAAGAAGCCGTGGAAACGTACTGCGCCGCAGTGGTGGTTTGCTTAGCCACTGCGTCGCAGTCACCCTTAAGTGAAAGTGAAGACCACCTCACTGCGCCGCAGTGGGTGCACGGGGGCTGAATGGTTGGATCATTTTCTGCATCGGATTTTGAAGGAGTATAAAAGCAAAAACCCTAGTTCGAAAATAGGTTATCAAAAATCTTTCTAGGAGCTGTTCTACAAGGGTTTTTCTTCCTCCAATCAAGATTATTTCTTAGGCGGATTCGTTGAAGATTCACGGGCACCCATCTAGATCTTATCTACTTATTGTCTTGCATTTTAATTTCTCCAAACAATTGGTACATCATGTTTCTCTTATATTTTATTCATTATTGTGAATTGATCATGAGTGGCTAACTGTTTAATCATCCACCTTGATGAAACTAGACGGATAATGTGATTGCAATATTTTTAATTCAAAAGGGTTTATTTAATTATCGTTGTTCTGTGATCTTGATGATATTAATTCTTTTCATTAATTAATTTCGATATTGGTTACATATGATTCTTCGTTGGTGGTACCAGTTGAATGTGTATGTGATTTTAAAATGGTTACTTGTCTATAAGTAATTATCACTAGTTCATGGTATGATAGTGAATATCATTTTAAGAAAAGATTAATTTTGTCAACGTGATTGATATCGGTTGGTGGTACCACGTTATTGTCACATAGGTTCTATTGATAATTTGATGGTCAATAAAACTGATTATTAGAAGAATTGTCTTGGTTTTGGTGGTACCGGCTTGGGTAATTGGACTAGTAGTTAGGTGATTCGATAATTTATTCACGGTTGGTGGTACCACGTGAGTAGCTTAACCTTGTCACGATTATTTTTTAATCCTAGAGAATTTGTTCTTAGTTAAATGCAATCACATTTGAAGTCAAGGGAAGTCAAGGTGGATGACTTTTAATTATACTGTCTGAACTGTTCTTTTAATTTATGCAATTATTTTGCAAACCAATTTATTTAATTGTCAAAAGGAATTTCGAAGCAACACCCGTTTTCCAAACCATTTTACAAGCAACTAATCATTTCACAGTCCCTGAGAACGAACTCAGACTTACCTCTTAACTATATTACAAACGATCGGGTCCACTGCCCGTGAGTGCGTAGTAGTGAGTTTTTGGGTAGTTTTAGTTTATAAATTTAAAGCTCGATTTTGCACATCAAGTTTTTGGCGCCGCTGCCGGGGATTGTGTGCCGATTTAGTTGTTTATTTAGTGGTTTGATCCTTCCTCACGCGTGAGGAAGTTAATTGCTTTATTAGTTTAGACTTGTTTTAGTGAATTATCACAGGTGCATTTGACGTGTGGTGTTAGTTGTGTTTTGTAGGATACTTTAATAGTTGATGATTTTGCGTTCTTCGGGGAGACCTCTTTTTAGTCCACTGAAAACTCCACCTAGACGTAGGATCAACTTCACAGCACCACCGGATTCAGACGAAGAAGGCTTCTATCTAGAGGAATTCTTTGAGCTTGCACTTGTGAAAGAAGAAATGGGTGACAATCCACCAAGAGACCCGAATGACATCAAATATGGGGACCGAGCCCGCAATATTCCTTTGGCTCGTGGTTCCGCTATTAGAACACCGGCGGTTGATCAAAGCTTTAATTTGAAACCGAATCATCTAAAGAGCATTGAAGAGCAAAAGTTTGATGGAAAGAAGAAATGGGATCCATATAAGCACTTGGAAAGGTTTGAGAAGCTGGCAAGGCTTTACCAACATGGCCAAAACCAAATGAATGCCGTGAAACTTGAAACCTTTCCTATCACTCTTACCGGGGAAGTCGAAGATTGGTTTAATGATCTTCCCGAGAATTCGATTACAACTTGGGATCAACTCAAGGAAGATTTTATTGGTGAGTTTTACTCGGTTAGAACTCAAAGGCATTTGGAAAACTTTATTAGGTCTTTCATGCAAGAAGATGGGGAAGATGTGGTAGATGCATGGATCCGGTTTAAAGAAATGTTGAGGAATTGTCCGGGTCATGAGTTGACCAAGGAGAAATATGTTGAATTGTTCTTTGATGGATTGACCAAGGCTTCTAAAAAAGAGATGGGATATGCTTTTGGTGGAAGTTTTAGCAAGATTACTCCAAATGAAGGTTTTGACATTTTGGAGCGAATGGTGAAGGGTAATGCGGCCATGGATGATAAGAGGTTTGTGAAGAATGAGAGCCGATTCAAGCAAAGTAAGGTTGCAAGGGCCGATAGAAGCAACAGTTCTAGTGTCATTGATGAGATTCAAGCTTTATCGGCAAGGATGGATAAAGGGTTTGCTAACCAAGAATCGAGGTTTGGATATCTAGAGCGAGATGTGAAGGTGCTAGCTGATGGATGTGATCATTGTGGAGACACACACTATTCTGAAGAGTGTCCCAACCGGGGACTTGAAGATGTTAATTTTGTTCTAAATCAGCAAAGAGGTTTTCAGAGAAACACCGGTTTTCAGAATCGATCATCAGGTAACAATTCTTATAACTCTTCTTTTCCTGCTAATACTTCTCTTTTTTCTGGCAAAAGAGCAATTATCAAAGTCAGCCACAGCAGCAGGAGACTAAGCAAAGCTAAGGATCGGGTTCTTCATCTTCTATTACCGATCCTAATGCCGAGCTGAGAGAGATGATGAAGCAGATGATGAGTAATCAGATTGAGACAAACACAAGTATCCAAAATATAAGGGAGGATACTAGGGAGTTGAGTGAGAGGCTAGACAGGATTAATGGCAAGGTGGAGATGAATGCCAAAAATCAGGATATTAACTTTAAGGATCTTGAAAGTAGGATGGCTGCTCTAACTAGGCCCCAGGGTGCTTTGCCTAGTAACACTCAGCAGAATCCAAAGCAGAATCAAGGGTCCAACAGTGGTCAGAAGTACACTCCACCGCCTGTTCGTCAGGAGCAGGCGAAGGCCATTACTACTCGTACAGGTAGATCCTATGCCCCTCCTCCTAATCCTTATGTTATTATTTCAGATGTGCAGGATACAGGAAATGAAGAAGCTGAAGATGTTGATGAGGAGATTGTGATGGAAGATCAACCGATTGTGAAGACTCTGGTTACCCCAACTGAACCGGCGGTGACACCCGAGGCTAAGCCATATAAGCCTAAGGTTCCATTTCCACAGCGGTTCAGGAAGGCTAAATTGAAGGAACAATATGACAAATTTGTTAACATGATTAAAAATGTTCATATTAATGTGCCTTTAGTTAACTTGATACAGGGAAAGCCAAATTATGCGAAATTTATCAAGGAACTTGTTACAGACAAAGGAAAGATGGATGAGGTGAAGGCGACATATCTCAATGCTGAGTGTTCTGCTATATTGCAGAATCAACAGATTCCGCCTAAGCTTGAGGATCCAGGGAGTTTTCTTGTAACTTGTTCCATTCGTACTTTGACTTGTAAGGCATTAGCAGATTTAGGTGCAAGTATCAATTTGATGCCTTACTGGGTTTAGAGTAAGTTGACTTCCGGTATTTTGAGACCTACTCGTATGAGTATAAGACTAGCTGACCACTCTTTTCAGTATCCCATTGGGATTGCTGAGAACATGACTGTCCAAGTAGGTCATATAGTTTTTCTTGTTGATTTTGTGATCCTAGAAATGGAAGAAGACACTAAGGTACCCTTGATTTTAGGTAGACCATTCCTTAACACCGCGGATGCTATCATCCGGGTGAAAGATAAGGAAATTTCGTTGGGTGTGGGTACGGATAGGATAGTGTTTAATGTTGAACGATCTATTAAGCATTCTTACTTGACTGATGAATCTTGTTTCAGGATTAACGTAATTGATGATGCTTTGGATCAAGAATTTCAGGAATTCATGGAAACGGAAGTTGATGATGAGCTCGTGTGCTTAGGAGCTGGAGATATTGGTGATGATGATTTGTTTGCAGAGGTAATGGCGCTTGATATGGATGAGACACCTCCAAAAAATGAGAGCTTTGAAAAGGTTGTTGCTGATGGAAGCTCAAGGGTGCCAAATTCGGTTGATGTACCCCCTACTGATCTGGAGCTCAAGCCATTGCCTGCCCACTTGGAGTATGCTTACTTGGCAGGTAAATCCTCTTTACCCGTTGTCATCTCGTCCGCACTTTCGAGTGACGAGGAAAATCTTCTTTTAGCCGTGCTTAAAGCTCATAAGCGGGCTTTTGCTTGGAAAACCACCGACATTCCAGGTATTAGTCTCGATTTTTGCATGCATAAGATAGATTTTGTTGATGATGTTAAGCCCGTTGTCCAGAGACAAAGGAGGCTTAATCCAAATATGAAGGAGGTGGTTAAGAAAGAAGTGATTAAACTGTTAGATGCTGGGATCATTTTCCCAATAGCCGATAGTTCTTGGGTAAGTCCCGTCCACTGTGTTCCCAAAAAGGGGGGCATGACGGTTATTGAAAATGAAAATAATGAACTTTTGGCCACTAGGACTGTCACGGGTTGGCGGGTTTGCATAGATTACCGTAAGTTGAATGATGCCACCCGTAAGGATCATTTTCCCCTCCCATTTATTGATCAAATGTCGGAAAGACTTGCCGGTAATGAATATTTTTGTTTCTTAGATGGGTTCTCCGGGTATTTTCAAATACCCATCGACCCGAAAGACCAAGAAAAGACCACTTTTACATGCCCATTTGGTACCTTTGCTTACAGGCGAATGCCTTTTGGCTTGTGTAATTCCCCGGGCACCTTCCAAAGGTGCATGATAGCTATCCTCCAGGACATGCTTGAAACCTCAATGGAGGTTTTCATGGATGATTTCTCGGTTTTCGGGGATCCTTTTAGGTCTTGTTTGCATAACCTAGATAAGATGTTGACTAGGTGTGAAAAGGCTCGTCTAGTTTTGAATTGGGAGAAGTGTCACTTCATGGTGACCGAGGGAATTGTTCTAGGTCATAAGGTGTCTAGGGCCGGAATAGAAGTTGATAGGGCCAAAATTGATGTGATAGCCAAGTTACCCCCGCCTTCCAATGTGAAAGGGGTGCGTAGTTTTCTAGGCCATGCAGGTTTCTACCGGAGATTCATTAAGGATTTCTCTAAGATTACTCGTCCGATGACCCACTTGTTGGAGAAGGACGTTCCTTTTGTTTTTGATGAATCTTGTTTAAGTGCTTTTCAGGTATTAAAGGAGAAGTTGACCAACTCTCCTATTATGGTTGGACCGGATTGGAATTTGCCGTTTGAGCTGATGTGTGATGCTAGTGACTATGCTGTAGGAGCCGTGCTTGGGCAAAGGGATGATAAGCACTTCAAGCCAATTTACTATGCTAGTAAAACCTTGAATCCCGCCCAGCAAAATTACACTACTACAGAGAAGGAGTTACTTACGGTAATCTTTGCATTTGATAAGTTTTGGTCATATCTAGTACTAAGTAAAACTGTTGTTTTCACTGACCACTCTGCTTTGAAGTATTTGTTTTCTAAGCAAGATGCAAAGCCTAGACTTATTCGATGGATTCTATTGTTGCAAGAATTTGATATTGAAACCAAGGATAAGAAAGGTGCCAAGAACTTAGCAGCTGATCACTTGAGCCGGTTGGAGGACCCAAACCGTGAGGAGCTTCAGGATGGGGAGATTAAGGATAACTTCCCCGATGAATATTTAAATGTCATTTCTAATTCTGATGAAGGTCCTTGGTTTGCTGACATTGCTAATTATTTGGTTGCAGGTGAAATACCAAATGATTTCTCGGGTCAGTAGAAAAAGAAGCTCATATCGGATGCTAAGCATTATTTCTGGGATAATCCATATCTATTTCAAATTTGTGCAGATGGTATGGTAAGAAGATGTGTTGTAGGAGCTGAAACTAGAGAGATTTTGGATGCTTGCCATTACGGGCCAACCGGAGGTCACTATGGTCCGTCAGTTACAGGTAGAAAGGTTTTTGATGTAGGTTTCTATTGGCCGACAATCTTCAAAGAGGCCCAAACGTTGGTTGAAACCTGTGACATTTGCCAACGCCAAGGAAGCATCACAAAACGGGATGAAATGCCACAGCAAGGAATTCAGGTATGTGAGGTTTTCGATATTTGGGGCATAGACTTCATGGGACCATTCCCACCGTCTAACAAGTTTCAGTACATCCTAGTTGTTGTTGACTACGTGTCTAAGTGGGCCGAAGCCAAGGCTTTGCCTACAAACGACGCGAGGGTAGTCATTGAATTCTTGAAACAGTTGTTTAGTAGGTTTGGTTGCCCTAGAGCCTTAATTAGTGATCGTGGAACACATTTTGCTAATCATCAACTAGATAAGGTTCTTAAGAAGTATGGTGTTTGTCATTACTTTTCAACTTCTTATCACCCACATACCAGTGGTCAAGTGGAAAACACCAACAGGGCATTGAAAAGAATTTTGGAAAAAACGGTCAGGGATAACCCCAAGGTTTGGGCGAAAAAGTTGGATGACGCCTTGTGGGCGTTTAGGACCGCCTTTAAGACGCCTAATGGCACTACGCCATACAAATTGCTCTATGGTAAGACTTGTCACTTACCGATTGAATTAGAGCACAAGGCGTATTGGGCGTTGAGGAATTTGAACCTAGACATGATGGAGGCCGGTGAACTTAGGTTGTTGCAACTTCATGAGCTCGATGAGCTTAGATTAGGTGCATATGAAAATTCAAGACTCTATAAAGAAAAAACCAAGGTTTACCATGACAAAAGGATCCGTAGAAAGGAGTTCAAGGTTGGTGCAAAAGTTTTGTTGTTTTTATCGAAATTTAAAATTAAACAACCAAAGTTAACTTCTAGGTGGATAGGTCCTTTTGTGATTAAACATGTGTATCCGTCCGGGTATGTTGAACTTCTTAAAAGGGATGGAAATGGGTCTTTCATTGTCAATGGCCATAGGCTCAAGTTGTATTTGGAAGAAGAGCAGGAGGAGGGGATGGTTGAAGAAATCCCCATTTTTGATTCACAAACTTGAAATGGTGATCGAGTCTAACTCACGACTCGTAAATAAATTAAGCGCTTCTCGGGAGGCAACCCGTGTTTAATTTTGTTTTGTCAATTTGATTTTTATTCGTTAGATAGGTTTAATCTGTTTTGTTAAGAATGTGCAACTTCAGAAGTGGTGTGAAGCGATTGAGGTAAGTTTGTGCTTAAAACCGAAAAAATAATTTTTCTAGAAAAGACTCCCACTGCGCCGCAGTCCGTTTCCACGGCCTAACTTGACCATCGCCCCACTGCGCCGTAGTGGGGGTGTGAGGAGAGGACTGCGCCGCAGTCCAAAAGCTCGGCACCAGTTTTATATTCGCAGTGGGTGATGGCCAAAGCTCACTGCGCCGCAGTGAGCCATTTGACTGGTTAAAGACAGGAGCGGGTGTTTAACTTGACCATCGCCCCACTGCGCCGCAGTGGGGCATTTTCCTGAACGAATTTTTCTTTGTTTTTAATACGGTTCCTGGTTTGTATTCCACGTTTAACATGTTTATTTGTCTTATGATTTTTGCTTGTAGGATGCTTCAGGAACCGACAAGAGGAAGCAAGTCGAGGAGGGCCAAGGAAGCGGGTCGGCCCAGAAACAAGCCAAAGCTTCTCGGGAGGCAGTAGAAGCGCCAACACTCAAGTTTTGGCCAGGGCAGTTGAATGAGAAGCATACGTGGTTCGAATTTAGCAGGGTAAAACAACCCCACAAGAACAACTTCCTCAATGAGTTGTTCTCCATCCACAAGGAGGTGGTCTGTCCACCTATATATCTCGCTCCCACTGCCGCTCAGCATTTCGGCATTCAAGCCGACATTAATGGGTGGTTTAGGATAGAAGCTCAGGTTAGGGATAGGCTGGTTGTGAGTGATATGTGGCAGAATGTGTTCAACAACCGGGAGCCTGTGTATAGGGAGTTGTGTTTGGAGTTCTATTCAACTCTGAAGGTGACGAAAGAGTTGAATAAGGTGAAGGACATTTTTGAGGAGCGCTGTGTGACTTTCTACTGTGGGGGTGTTGCGAGAAAGATATCTATTGCCCAGTTTGGCTATTATACTGAGATGTACACTCTGGACCAGTTGAAGAGCAGCGAGTTTCGGAGTTTGTTGAGATAGGGCCTATATATTAAGCAGGCCTTTGATGGTGAGTCCATTCCTCAGTACTGGACTCGGATTACTGGTGGTGAAGCTTGGCCGTCTGGGGGGTCAGGCAGTGTTTCTAAGATCAGGAGTGTGCGATTGAGGATGCTTCATCGCATGATTGTCACGTTTCTGGTACAGCGGTCCACTCACTGGGACAAGGCGTACCAGAATGATCTCTGGTTGATGAAGTTGTTTGCTGAGGGGGCGCCTAGGAGGTTTGCTTTGGCCCCCATTGTTGTGTTGGATAGGATGTGGAACCACTCCGACTCGGAGCTGGTTTTGGGGCACTTTGTTACTATGATCTATCGGCGCATGGGCATTTTTGACACGGATAAGTGCCAGACCGATCTTTCACCCCCTATCTTTCAGGAGACTTTGACGGAGGCCGAGTTGGTGAGGGCCAAGATTGTGAAGAAGATGATGCAGACAGAGAACTCTAGGCTGCTGGATGATACTGGGTTTGTTGCACTGCCTCCAGTTGTGGAGGGAGCTGAGGATGTTGAGATGAGGGATGCTCCACAGGAGTAGCCTAGGAGGAGGGCTCCCATTGGTATTGACTTGACCCCGTTGAGCACCCAGCTCCAGCAGATCTACGAGGGGCAGCAGGCCAGCCGCCAGGCTTTCGATGACTACCAGCAGCGTATGGATCACGAGGTGAGTTGGTTAGGGTCACAGCAGGCCCATACTAACTACACCCTTGATTACTATCAGCCGATGTGGCAGGCCCAGTACACTGGGACGGAGTTTGTGCGGCCTGACCCGATTCCACCTTTCAGCCCTCCACCTATCCGTGTCCCATCGTATCGACAGGATGGCGGTTCTTACTTTTTCACGCCAGCCCAGATGTCCCCTCGGGCCTATGACTTGGGAGGATCTCCCCGAGGCCCAGTTCAGTTCGGTCGATACACAGGGGGTGATGCTGGGATATCCTCCTCCATGCCTAGTTTCTTTACAGGTGCTAGTTCTGGATTTGCTGATTTTGCTGGAGGCTCAGGAGGATATGCTGCTAGAGGTTCTGGACAGGGAGGTGATCAGCCGAGTGGCGGATATGGTGGCTCAGGTTCAGGAGGTACACCAGAGCAGCCACCAGCTAGGTGGACGATTTGTTTGGCCCGCTAGGAGCTCCGTATGGTTATCATGGACAACAGCAGTGATGAGGACGACTTCCATCCGGTACCGTGGGATGGGGTCATATGTTGGTTGATATTTATTCAGGCTGATTACTGGATTACTGTACTGTGATACATTACTTTCTTTCTTTATTTGTGTTGGTATCCACCCTACGGGGTGATGAACATTGTATTTGTTTCTTTTTCTTTTTCTTTTAGTTGTTGCATGAACAAGTAGATATACATAGTGCTTTGATCTATTTTGGGTTACTTTGATGGAATTTTAGCAGGCTATTACATTTGATGGCTATAGCGCAACTCAAGTGTGGGGGGAACCCCTTGGATTCTCTTCCCATCTATTCTATGGCATCAATGTGTTGATTGTGTGATGGTGTGCGTATGCTGGCAGTAAGTTCAGCGCCATATTTGTATTGCTATGTTTGATGCACACACTACTCTCGCACCTTCCGTTTTGGCACAAGTTGTTTATCCCGCCAACCAAAGTGTCCTTCCTATTTCGGAAGTGCCATTTGTGATACGGGGTCGATAACTTGTTTCAAAACGAAATGTGTCCTCATTCCGGTATGTGCTTTTATTTTTCTATGTCGCTTACCCCTATTTACCTTTGTTTGACCGAATATGGACATTGAGGGCATTGTCCATCTTAAGTGTGGGGGGTGGCAAATAGGTTTAAGCTACCGGTATATCACGTTTGTTGTTTTGTCATTGAGATTTCTATCAGTTTTGTTGATATGTCCCTCTCGTAGGCCTTTGGATTCTATCTAGGGGTTTGAGTCTCTCTTTTGAGCTCTTAACTGTGATGTGCATGTTTGAAACTGGTGCTATCAATTTGGCGGGATAATAGAAGTTGATATTGATTTTTAAACTTGAGTGAACTTGTCCTCGTGGTAAATTGCTTTTGACACTTAATTGATTACTTATTAAGCAATTCTACTACAAAATGTTTCCTTGACAAAAAAATTTTTAATTGGCGAAGTGTGTCCTGAACGGTTATTTGGCTAGTCCTTCGGGATTGATAACATTACTTGCATACTCATATATATCCAAAACACCCAATTGTGAGATTTCATCATTTCATATATAGTGTGTCAGGTGACGGTTTTGGTTTGTTTGCTTCGTAAATACGTCCCTCTCTTAGGCTCTTGGATTTATTCAGGGGTAAGGGTTTTCATTTTGATGCCCTGCACTAAGATGTGCGTGTTTGAGGTATTTCTAAGCCATTTCTGGGTTCTTTTCTTGATAAGAGTATTCCGGTGATGTGTTCATTCTAGAACTTGGCCTGGTGATCGTGACGAGTACATTGGATGACGAATTGGCATTTAGGTTTGACCAAACTTTTTATTTCCTTCTTTTTATTTTTCTTTTGTATATCCATTTCCCTAGTATACAACCTTATACTTATACTTGTCTATATTCAAACAATTTTCTTTTCTTTTATACCTTAGCAATATATACACATATACATCACTATAACTTACCCTTCCACTGTATAAATCCACTTATTCATGTAAACTTTACCTCATTATACCGTTAGTCTAATCTTGGGGGCCATTGATTGTCATTGGTTTGTTTGGATGGTTTGGGAGAGTTTCAATGGGTTAAGTTATTGAAGATTGTCTTGGATTGTTCAAACAAAGAAAGTGAAGTGTTATAGGCATGTTTATCATTGTAAGAGGGTATCTACTAGTAGAGTAAAAATGGTTCAAAAAGAATAAATAGAATTGAAAAACAGAAGAAAAAAAATAAAAAAGAGGAGGAAAGGAAAGAACTTGGGCTACTAGTAGTTATTTCTCAACTTTAAATGTCTAGAAAGTTGTTGTATCATTCATTTTGGAAGATTTGGTTGATTATAAGTTGTTTGAAGTTGGTACACCACAATGGTGTCGGGCTTGCTCGATATTTTGGAGGTGTTCTCGGGAAAGCATCTTATGGGTTAGTGGTTTGTTGGCAATCAATGGTATGGGTTGATTAGACTAATTTGTTCATATTCATTATAACTTATACTTTAAACTCTTACCTTTCGTTTTAAATCAATAAACTTCCTATATCCTATTGTACATATTCCTTATACATAGTTTAGTTTACAACCACCCTTAATGCCTATTTTGACAATGTACTTGATCCTTGCGCCTTAATGGTGGAGTGACGATCCTGGTTCAAGCCTATGGTAAAAGAGTATACATCACAACTGAGCTATGAGTGATTCTTCATATATTCAACCCCGAAAGTAAGTTTGTTGGAGTAGAATGATATTGATAGGATCGTTTGTTTTCATTTATGCTTAGTTGATTATCGTGGCTTGCGGATTGTTCAGGTATTGTCAATCATTTCGAGTTTTCATTTAAGATTAAAACTGCTTCACCCATTTTCTGTCATTTGACATGCTTGGTGTTGCTTTTTTTTGATACTTGTCATTTGTTTGATAGTTTGGTTGTCAAGGATTACTTTTTCTTAAATTCTGAATTTGCTTGAGGACAAGCAATGCTCAAGTGTGGGGGGATTTGATGTGACTAATTTATACCCATTACCCACATCGTTATTGGTCATTTTAATACATGTTTTTAGTCGTTTTTGTATACATTTGGCGCGTTTATGGTGTTTGTTAGTGTTTACAGGTTCTAAACAGGTTACGCGTCCATTTAGTACATTTTTGGGTGATTATTGGCCAGGAAGTACGTTATATTGATGAGAGTTGATTTGAGTGGACGAGACGGCAGAGCTTAGCAAGTAATCGAGACCGAAAGTAGTTGGCTCTGTACAAGCTATGACTGCGCCGCAGTAGGGATGCATGTAGCCCACTGCGCCGCAGCCAAAATCCTCGGAAACAAATGAAAATTGCCCCACTGCGCCGCAGTGGGGGTCGTAAGTGAATCTGACTAGATTTTATTGGGTACGAAGATATCCGCCTGCAATGTCATATGATCCCGTAACTCTGAATTTGACTTTGACTTTGACTTTTGAAAGTTTTAAGTATACATAAACTAGTGGAATGAAAGAAAAAGAAAGTAAAAAGAAATGGAATGTAACTAGTTGAATTATCTCAAACCAATTAAGTTGATTTAAGTGTACAGAAGTCAGAAGGTATGTTATTGAAATTCAAATCCTACTCGAATACGAGAGCTGATTCCTCTATCTATATCTATACTATATTATAAAGCAGATTTCTCCTAAATTTTCAACATTGAACTTGAAATTTTTAATATTGATTCTAAGTACTTTCCAGAAATGTCCCTCCTATCTATTCTATATTTAACTAAAATAACTATAATACCCTTTCTCTCTCCTCAAATCTCAACCAATCATTTTTTTTCTCTCTCCTCCATAAATCATTTATTCCTCCAATTAATTCAAAATCTTTTATCTCAAAAACCGTACATCGATAAATTATAAAAATTGTATGGGTGTTCTTAAAATTTCATGCTCTTTCATTAGAGATGTCATTCGATATACTTTCGACAAATTTTTAAATCCGAGGGCGGAGCCCGTACGGCTAAGGCATTTTACTATTATACTCTATAACATATCAACTCTTATAACCTATCACACTTTATGACCTAAGTATCACCCCCACCATCTCACCACTGCAACGCGCAGGTACTTGCTCTCGTAACTCATCATTTATGTTAAGGTTGGTAAATACTTTATCAAACCCAAAATAAATTTAAAAAACTATTAGAATTGTTTTGTTTTTTTTTTATCCATGAGCAATCCACCAAAGAATCAGCTTTCCTTCACACAAAATTGAAACGGGGTAAGTGAGCATCAAATAGACAAATTAACATTTAGGCCTATACTTATAAGTTGTCTTCACGGCGTCGGACGCACAAAACGAAGAAGACGCTAGTAGCACCGGCGTCTTCTAGCCGCGTCTGGTGCTACTGCGTTTGATATTAGACGCGGAGAAGGAGTGCGTGTGTGGCCCGAAATAAAAAAAAACCATTTTTTAATCCAAGATTTTGAATTCAACGGCTACTTTCAAAATTATTATTATTATTATTATTATTATTTAAACCCTTATTTATTCTCAACTTCACACTTCCATAGGAAGTGAAATGTCCAGGAACACGACAAGTGGTGGGCCAATGAAACGGTTCACCGTGGAATCGGAAAAATGTCAATCAAAGATGACGAAGAGTAACCGTATCATTATTATGTATTTTTTTTTCCAGTACTGTATTTTTTATTATTGTAGTATTTTTTATTTTTAAGTAATGTAATGTGTTTTAGTTATAATAAAATGTGTTTGTTTAGTTTTGTGAAAAATAAAAATGAAATAATATAATAATGGATGAATAGTGTTAGAAGTGAGTTAGAAGTGGGGGTTATAAGGAGGGGGTGTTCTTTGTATGTCTGGAAGTGATGAATAGTGTTAGAAGTGAGTTAGAAGTGGTTCCTTATAAGTATAGGCCTTAAGACCAGATAACATTTAATCAAATATCATTTTTGCACATATATCGGGCTGTAAATAACTTTGGAGAAGTCTGAAATTATGCGCGTCAAATTCCAATTTGTTGTAATTTTCACTTTTGCAGGTATGAATGCAAATGTGATTACTTTTGGGAAGGCTTGTTAGAAATTTTACTTTTTGTTTGTAAATGTAGCCAACATCAAAATAGGTAGTTTTGGTTGGATTCTTTTGGTCGGATTGAGTTTTAAAAATCTGGCCAGACGGTTTAAGTTTTAAAAATCCGGCTTTCCTAATCAGGTTACAGTTTGAGCAAAGAACAAACTGTTAAAACCGAACTGAATCAAAAAATATATATGTATATTTAGGGTCCTGGAGGAAACAATATATATGCATATTTATATCACATATATATTATAGTTATTAGAGACATTTTTAATTAACATCTACGTATTTTCATAGCATGTGAAATAAGTATAATATGATGAAATCTTTTTTAATTGTGGACTGGATATGTTGTCTATTTGTGTCATATAAAATACTCTCTCCGTTCCAATTTAAATGTCCAAATTTGATTTATTCGGTTTTTTTTCTAACTTTGACTGTAAATATTTTTGTTTGTATAATAGATTACCTAATGAAAGTTATATTAATGAAAACTACATCTAAAGCTTAATCTATCCATATATTTTACATCAATTATTGTATAACATACACGAAACAATCTACGTTCAAAGTTACGAAATAAAGACTTCAAAAGTCAAAATAAGACATTTAAATTAGGAGGAAGGGAGTAATGAAAAAGTTATATAAAAATATTCATAAAATTATATAGAGAACGAATGACAAGAAACATAAAATAATAATAAAAAACGAAACCGTCAAACTAGGCCGTCTTACATGGTTTGGTTTGGTCCGATTAGACAACAGACTTGGTCTACTTTGGTTTGATATATGTTAAAACCCAAAATGCCCGTTTGGTTTGAAATTTAGTCAAAATTGGACCAAACCGGGCGACGAACACCCCTAATCTTATGGGAAGTTCTTGCCAATGAGGTGGGGCACGGTAATGGGACTTCCACCGCCAGTCATGCCCTCGGATTGACTGTGCTGGTGACGTGGTCGATCTCTACCGGACGATGAAGACGCAATGCAGCTGAGTCCAATCACCATTGATATTAAAAAAAAAAAAAAAAAAAACAAGATTCTCATTTTAATTGTCTTATTAAGTTATCTATACTATTATATAAAATTTATAAGCCCCTCATTTTTAAAAATAGTTAGAATAAAGAGACATGTGAAATGACTATTTCACCTTTTATGAACCCCTTTTGAAAAGAGTTATGAAAAATTAACCAATTGCTTGTCATAAATAAATTTACACCATAAATTATAAACTATGGGAGGGTTTAGTACGATGAAATGGAAAAAAGCAAAAAGGAACGAGAAAAACTCTTTTTATTTAGTTGCACCAAAAAATAGAATCGTGAATAAAGAAGTGGGAATGGTTTTCATTCTCCTCATTCTCTATAAATTGTAGAGTGGGAAAAATAAAATTAATTTTGTTTTGATAGTTTAAATGTGTTAGTTTTAATTATTAATTAAAATTTTGTATATCACTTATATTTGTTCTCTGTTTGTACCAAATGACATAATTAATTCTCTTTTCAAATATTCATTTTCTTTCTCACTATTTTCATTATCTGTTACATTTTCATTCCTCATAATTTATTCCTACCAAACACCCCCTTATCTTCTAAATATTATTATTTACAACCTTCACATTAATTATATTTACATTTACATACAACACTCAACGTCGCCACCACCAGACTGACGTCGTCGCCACCATCGCTGCGTTGCACCAGTACCTATCTAGTATAACAATAAGATCTCATAGAGTCATCTATCCTATTAAATAATTTTTAAGACACCATTTTAATAACGTATATTATAATAGGACCCCAAAGCTCACTCGTTCTGTTAAATTGTCATAAGAAATAATTTAATAGAACGAGTGAGCTTTGGGGGTCCTATTATAAAATAGAGTATATTATAATAGGACCCCCAAAGCTCACTCGTTCTGTTAAATTGTTTCTTATAACATTTTTTGATAGTGTCTCATACAAAATGTTCTAAAATAAATTTTAACTTTTTCTTTTAACATTTTATAAGAATGGTTTGTTGTTATTCATCAGCAATAAACTTGGTTCATCATCAAATTTTTGTAAAACTTTCCTGGCTCGGCTCCAATAACGCAATTCCGAGAGGAGTCGGTAGTTGGTTTTGCTGGTTAAGATTCGAGAATCTTCGATATATCTTTTAAACTTGAAGTTTATTTTCATTTAAGATTGATATTTTTTTTCACAGTTTTATTTTCGAATTGAATTTAGCTTATTTAAAATTATATTTTTAAGACTTATAGCTTTTATTAGAACTCTTTCTTGCTCTAAAGTAGTACCGTATATTAGAACTTTATACTAAAATTTTTGAATTAATTTCAATTTTCTTAAAAAACAATTTTATTGTTAGAAACTAATGATAAACATTTAAAAATTATCATATAATAAAAACTAGCTTTTAGACCCGTGTCAAATACACGAGGTTTACAACATTATCATTATAAGAAATAGTATATGCAAGACAAAAACACTTATAGGTTAAAATGTAAAATTATATACTCTAGAAAATTGAGATATTCAAATGTAAATACTAAATGTTAAATCAAATGGTTTAAAAAAAAATCATATACCCCCTTCATCTTTTGCAATATTCTTTGTAAATGACATTCGTTGTAATATATTTTTATCTTCTCATCTTTTCTGTATATAAGCATCTTGAGACTCTTTTACAAGTTAACCTGAGAGATCACAACATATGACTGTCAAAGAAAACTGTAATGTAAAGATATTAAGAAGTTTGTACCTACTTGTGCTTGTTATATTTTTTTATACAGTTTTGAGATTAATACGGATTTGAAGAATGGGAGAGACTGGGAGACTGGAGATGGGGAAATTCTGGCAAAAAAGGGGAGGATACTTGTGTTTATATAGGGATATGTTTGTTGAGTATTTTATTATTATTGTTATTATGTTAATAAACTAAATAGACGGGGTATAATAAATATATAAAAACCTTAATCTATTTACTTTCAAAACTTCCAAAAAAAACTTCGAAAAATTTTAATTACTTTTTAAAAAAGTTGTACAATTACTTTTAAAAATTTTAATATATTAATTTACACTAAATTTATTTATTTTTTATTAATTAATTTTATATCTATATGATAGAACGTAATATTAAGATACATATTAACTATTATTTTTTAAAATATATATTAACTATTATTATATTAAATATATATTAGCTATTTTTATTTATTTATTATATTAGAATTATTGGTTATGAAGTGTAAATTTGTAATGGATCACAATAAAATTGAAATTAAATCAAAATTGAAAACAAAAATCAACTTTAAAAAATCGATAGTTGTGATTGGTCGACGAAGTATAAATAGACAGAGTATAATAAATATATAAAAATACTTGTATTTATATAAAATGGACAAAAAGTATTTCTAACTAACAAAATTATAACTTGTTTATTAGTTGTATCTATCTACAATTATAACTTACATTGTAGTGGTATTTATCTAGAGGTTTGTTTTGTCGACCTTTAATTTTAGTATTAAATAACATAACTTAATTTTTAATAAATTGAATTAAGTCACATGTTTAATTTGATAAAGTATATAAATTAAGACTTGTGATTGGTCAATTCAAATTAGGTTAATTGCCTTTTAGTTTATACTAGATTTTAGACCCGTGTTCAATATTGGACACGAGACTTACGACATTATTAGTATTAGATATTAATATATGTAACTCAAAAACGCTTATAAGTTCAAAGTTAAAAATATAAATAGATAATAAGTGTTCAGTTCAAATGTCAAGAATGTTAAGCTAATAAAAAGAAAACTAATATAATAAAAGAACATTGGAAGTATATACCCTCCTTCATCATTTGAAAGACTTATTTATAGACGAAATTTGTTTAAGTTGTCACGTATTAACACCTTAAAGCTCTTTCTCGACTTAACTCGAGATACTACAATGTACAATTGTCCGTGTGTGAATACCGGGCTTTGAAGATAAAAACTAATTTTAATAACATTGTAAAAATAATTATTTTAGTTATTTGTTTTTTATTAATTAAATAAAATTATGTAAAAAACTAAATAATGACATTAGCGAGAGTTAATTTGATAAAATCAAACAATATGATTGATTAATAAGTCATTAGTTCAGTTGTGTTTTAGTATATATTAAAATAAAATTAAATAGTATAATTACTATTAAAATCTTAATATATTTACATTAAATTTTATTTATCTATAATTAATTAGTTATATGTATATGATAGAACAATTATTGGATATATTTTAATTATTATTTTATTGGATAAATATTAGCTATTATTCTATCAGATATATATTAGCTATTATTATTTATTTATTATATTAAAATTAGCGGGTAAAAAGTGTAAATTTGTTATGGAAAACAAAAAAGTGTAAATTAAAGTCAAGATTGAAAACAAAAGTCAACATTAAGAAATCGAGAGTTATGATTGATCAATAAGTTATTAGAGCAACTGTGCTTTAGTATAATAAAAGACTAGCCTTTAGACCCGTGTCAAATACACAGATTTTATGACATTATCAATATAAAAATTAGTATATGGAACAAAAAAGTACTTATACGTTAACATGTAAATAATTGAGACATTCAACAGTAAATATTAAATGCTAAATCATATCAAGGAAGGATGGTGTAGTAGGGTTTTTTTTTATACAAACTCTTACAGAGAAACAATATCTTAACCTTGATTACCTAATTGACCGAGTTTTAATTAATATCTTGCAAAAAAGTAATTTTGTTTTCATTAGTTATGATTCTTAAGAACAATAAAAGTAGCAGTTGGATCGTGAGTTTTCAATGATTTCGTGTATTGTGATTTTATTTGTAGGGTTCTATTTATATAAGAAGAATCTGTATATCCTAATTCCTAAATATAGTTTGTTTATAATTACTAATAATAACAACAATAATTATCCTAATTATAGTCCAATTACAATTACTAATAACAACAACATTACATTTAGACAAGATATTGAGAGTTTGTACCCTCTTGTGTTTATGTAGACAATCGTTACTGCATATACGAAAGGAGATTTGTTTTAATGATTATTTGGTTGGAGTGTTTTTGTGTAATTTTTTTTAGAGTGTTTATGTGTTTCTGCATATATTTTGGTTCACTATTTTGTTATATTTTATATTAATAATAAAATCAAAAAACGTAAATTAATTATTTTTAAATTGGATAAAAATGTAAATTGATAATGAAAACAAAAAAGTATAATTTAATTTTTATATGTAAATTGGTGATCGAAAAACTTTTAGCATATATTAAGATTAAGATTAAGATATATGTTTGAAGAAAATATAGAGGGTAAAACATGAAATTATATAGTTCAAGGGGGGAATAGACGAAATATATAGTGATAAACAGATATAACTGCATCTACATCGTCGGGGGGAGAAGCCAAGTAGAACAAACCCTAAAGTTGAAAGAAGAATAAGTATCTCGTCTAAAAAGGTATTCTTTTTTTTAATAATTCCCAGCCAGCCAGCCATATTTACAGTTATTAAATCTATTTATTTATTTATATCTGTGTGTGTATAAATAAATCATTGATTTATAGATGTATTTCCGTTTCTATATAATGCGTTCTTTCTTAATCTACTAACAGATTGATTAAGTGATTTGAAATTAACAAACTTATTAATTAACCTATATTTATATATATAATTAAGCCTTTGTCCTTAAAATGTTTACTTTTTATGTGCTTTCAAGTTTGTGTTTCCTGTATAGAGCTAGAATTGGGTATGGGGTTGATGTGGTGTTAAAATATGTATTTTTATAATATTTTTATTTGAGGATTGTAAATTGCATAGACGAAGAAGCGTGGTTTGGATCAGTCGTAAACATCCTGGCCTTTGGAGATAGAGGTTAGAGGTAGAACCTAGAAACGGCCTCTCTATACACCGTCGAATTATTGGGGCCTAAAACCCGTGGAAGACGGCAGTGGGTAGTTCTTTTTCTTTCGTTTCTAAATTGCATAGACGGCTCCGCTTGCTTCGTAGTATTAAGTATATACCTTTATAAAATGAATCTTCACGACTTCACCTGTTTAAATTTTTAACTTTTCTGGTGTACTGTTAAAATCCTTGAAGCTTTCACCATAAAATGCGTTGAATTTTATCTTGATTCGCCAAATGACAACGTGTCTGGTGCATCACTGTATCCTTCGCTTCTGTCTTCTCCAACGCCGATATGGAAAGGATATCTGAGATTATGTTGCATGGCGTTTTGTCCTGTCTAAAATCGTTGTGCTATGATTTATTTGTTGGATCCATCCTTGTGAGTTATAACAAATAGTATGTTGCAGTAAATACATTTAATGCTATCACTCCATCCCCATTATACACATACAAAAATATAATTTGACAGGCATCAATATGAATTTGTGAAGGGCACTTTGGGCATCTTTTGCAAAGAAGGTTCGGATCGTCAAGGGTTCGTGGGTTTATCCATGTCGGATCATGTTTAATAGGGTTATGCATGTCTAAAAGAAATCTTACAAAACGATGCCCTTTCTTGTATATAAAAAGTCTTTGAGATATAACACTCGATAAATCAACGAGGCATAATTATGCTTCTAGTTTTTGTTGCATTATTTTGTACCGAGGGGCTTGTCTTTGAAGTTGACTTTTGCTCTTCGTTAACCATGGTAAACTTTATATATCTCTTTAAGTTATTTTTTGACCATATGATGTTTGACAGTTTCTTATTGATGATGTGGTGGGTGTTGGGTACTTAAGTCAGCAATGTGTAGTGTAGTAGTGCTGGTATGTAACTGATTAGTGGTGGTTTTCGTGTTGAAAATTATGTGTGTTCTGTGGTCAAGGTTGGTGTTTGATACCCTTTAGGGGTTGGATTTTATCTCACGGAGGGTGTGGTTGCAATGGGCAGGGTGGAGGCAGCTTTTGTAGAGGAGGTGGTGGTTATATTGCAGTTTGGCGGTGGTTGGTAGTTATCGGGTTTTGAAAATGAGTTCAGAAAGGGACAGCAGGAGCAGAAGCAGGAGTAGGAGCCCCATGGATCGGAAGATCCGTACTCAGCGCAGCTCCTATCGTGATGCTCCATACAGGAGGGATTCTCACAGGGGTTACAGGTTATAATTATATACTGTTGTTAATTCTTCTCATTGACTAAACATGTAAGTTGGCTGTTGGGTGGAGATTGGGAGACAAAGATATAGATATACCAGAGCTGATGATGTTTATTCATGAATATCAGGGGAGTTTAAAACCTGAATTGAGTATATATTCTGTGCCTGTTCTTCATGCCTTTTTTTGGTTTAATCTTTTACATGCAATTCTTACTATCATGAAGTATCACATTTACACATTATTGTCTTCTATTTTGTGTTCCTTTGTTTTAGTATATGTTGCAGTGTTACCATGACATGTAATTTAAGATGGTTAAGAGCCGTTCAAATAAATAAATTAATTAATTGGTTAAGAATAAGAAATTGTGCGATGTGAATGATAATGTATGATGTTATGATGCTTTGTGTGTTGTTACTTTCTAAATTGAGGAACTGCTTGAATGGGGTGATTATGTACGTAAAAGGATATCAAGAACACTCCTACATCTATTCTTTATCAACTTCAAGTTATGATATGGCATTACATATGTTCTTTCTGAAAAAAGATCTTAGTGTCTTTGCTGAATCTCATTCGTTTAATTCTGAGGTTTTTGCTGGTCATTAGTTAACCTTAAATTTCTGGCCTTAATTCTTTAACCTGCACTTTTTATTTACTTTTAATTAACATACCTTAGTAGCATGCAGCTTCTTAAGACCCTATGTGTTCTATCTCTTGACACTTGTTGTATGCTTCTATCCTTAACAGCCAGAGCAATCTATGTAAGAATTGCAAACGCCCAGGTCACTATGCTAGAGAATGCCCTAATGTGGCCATTTGTCACAACTGTGGACTTCCGGGGTAAGATTCCTGTTCATGAACTCTTTCTAATGTCATGACAACCCGGTGCTATCGATATATAAGTTTCTGCATCTTCTGGCTGAATGTAAAACCTTATCTGTAATCATTTTGTTCTACTTATGATTTTTTTTCTAAAGTCATGGGTGGTAGGGTTATAGTTTTAAAATGGCGAATGTTTTTTCTGTAGTTTGCACTATGTTGTCTAAAGTGAAAATGTTTATATTCAAGTTGCACTGGTGTAACATTTGTACTTTTTGTTAACTAGAGTTGTGATAATGAGCAGGGCGGTATATGATTAACACTTCTTG
Organism: Erigeron canadensis; assembly: GCF_010389155.1. NCBI lineage: Eukaryota > Viridiplantae > Streptophyta > Magnoliopsida > Asterales > Asteraceae > Erigeron > Erigeron canadensis. Next base: position 29,430,844 of record NC_057762.1, read on the forward strand.
TTCAAAAGTTTTTGCATAATTACATTGTTAGAATCATTATATTAGTTATTTATCTTAGTAATCTAATTTTTTTGAATAAATTGATTTAAAGCATCTAAGTATATAAAATACATTATAGGCGACTTTGACCTTATACTTTAAGCTACTTTTCTAAACAGAATTTAAACGTTGAAGATAAACAGAACTTAACCTACTGAAAGTACTTGGGTTGAAATTTCCACCTCCAATTTATATATTACATCTTAACCATATGTAAATAACTTGTACAGGCATATTGCATCAGAGTGTTCCACCAAGTCCCTATGTTGGAATTGCAGAGAGCCTGGTCACATGGCTGGGAGCTGCCCAAACGAGGGAATCTGTCACACATGTGGGAAGACAGGTCACCGTGCTAGGGAATGCGCAGCTCCCGCAATGCCACCTGGTGACATGAGGCTATGCAACAACTGCTACAAACAAGGCCACATAGCTGCTGATTGTACAAATGACAAGGCATGCAAGAACTGTAGGAAGACAGGCCACCTTGCTCGAGATTGCACTAATGATCCTGTTTGCAACTCGTGCAATGTAGCGGGCCATGTGGCTAGAGACTGCCCCAGGGGGGGTATGATTGATGATAGAGGTGGCCCACGTGGCATTGATCGGGGTATGGGGGGTTTTCGTGACATTGTGTGCAGGAACTGTCAACAAGTGGGCCATATGAGCCGTGATTGTGTTGCATTGTTAATCTGTCACAATTGTGGTGGAAGAGGACATATGGCGTTCGAATGCCCTTCTGGAAGGTTCATGGATCGCTTTCCACGGAGGTACTGATGGAATGAGATTACCCTTGAGGTAAGAAGATCGTCTGTTGATCCACATTTACTATTTTAGTATTTTGTCTTCCTTTTGTTTTCAAAAAAATTGAAGCTTAAGATATTGTGTTTGTTAAGTTTGATTATATGAGCTGGATTGTATTGAAGCATCAAGCCTGTAGCTTGATGTTAATATGGTAAGTTCATCTCAGACAGTGTAATTCAATTAATAATACATAAATTCAGTGTGTTGCTATAGTTTAGTTTAAGTAACGTACTAATTACTTTTATGCAACTTTAATGGATTAATTAACAAAATATTAATGATGTGGGACGAAGGGATCAGGAGCAAAACAGTCTAACAGAAGGATACTACTAATTTTAATCATGATTGATGATCTAGGATAGTTAATGTTGAATGAAAATGGTATAGGTGTCATTATAAGTATATTTGTAATTTTCTGGTTGATTACATCTTTTAGTTTGATTATTATGCAACTGAAAGCTATAATTAACGTACATATCATCGACTCAAAACCGTCAAAGCTGCATGATTTGTTTACTTTGTTGAATAAACATACAGATGGTTATAATTAAGTCTCCTTTTAGAGAGTGTGTTTTTGAAAGGATATCTAAATAAATGATCTGATGTGTGCTATCCGTATGCATAAGATGCCTGTTTAAAATCATCGTGTCTTGGATACTTGGTTCATTTTGTTATTAAAGCCATATACGCTGTAATTTTGATTGCATAGGTGAGTAGCAGTTGATCATGGTGTCTGTTCAGACTTCAGTAATTCCTCCAGGCAACTATCAAAGTTCATTGATATTGCCTGGTTATATTTTAGTTTCAATGTGCCAATCTTTTGCCTGGAAAGAAATAGGGATTATTAGTCTCTTAATGTGGCTAATTAGAGTTTGTCCCTTGTGTGGTTTTGTGACTGAATTAAAACGCATTCATTCACACATTTTATTTATATTCGTTAGAAATTTAATCAATACTATCAATATCAATATAATAATTACAAATTAGATGCTAAATAAGAAATAGTAAGAACACAATTAGACAACAGAATCTTAGCTGAATGCATTTGTAATGAAAAACGTTGCGAGAGAATTGTTGTTGAATGTGGCTGTCCTCCAAATCTGAACTTGGTACTCTGTATCTGAATTTTGGTGATTCAGCTCAAAGAGAATGGGGATAATACTCGTATAATTTTGTACATGATTCTTTTATTGTCTTTTTCGTTAACAAAGGAAATAGACAACATATATGCACACATGCAGGGTATATATCTTAACAAAACAAAATAATGTCAAGTCAGTCGTTAAACAAATAGCAAGTCACGTAACGTTTCCCGCAGCAACGCCTGTACCTAGTTTTCTACTATACTTTATTCTGTACTAGTTACCATAGGTTTCTAGACACATACAGTACATGGTTTACAACTTACAACCATGTGATCACAATTGGGCTTCTTACTCTATGCACACCATCATTCCATATCAATCCTCCATATTCAAGCGTTGTTTGCTTAGCTTTCAATATAAATGTAACCTTGTAAGACAACTTCTCATATTTCTCCACAAAATTTAAGGTTGCTGGCTTTACTTTCACATTAACCCCTTTGAACCGTGAAACCGCGACATGGTACTTAGAATTAGCAAGTCCAACGTTCGTGACTGTCCGCTTGAGGGTCACCTTACGAACTCGCTCATCTTTTGGGAATGCAACTGATAAAGCCGGATAATTTAAATCGCCTGGTTTAGAAATCGAGTGTTGACAAGTTCGGTTAGAGAATTTGGCAAAAACTTTGAGCTCGGTTTTGGTCAAACCTTGGGTGCACAAGAAGTCAAAGTAATCTTGTGGTCCAATATCATAAACTAGACCTGGGTCAAGTGCTTTAGGCGGGTTTATATGGCCCGAACCATGTTCAAATGGACCTGATGGTCCACCGGTTGAAGAATCACTTAGTGGATCAAAAGAGTGATCATGAACATAAGCCGTTGTCATCAATGCCGATTTTATAGCGGCCGGGCTCCAACCTGGTCGTCGTGCCATGAGCCAAGCAGCAACCCCGCTCACATGTGGGCATGACATGGAAGTTCCTGAAAGTAGATTAAATTTCACTCTTCTACGATCAGTGTAAAGACCCGTTGGACCCAAAACTCCGGTCCACGCTGCAAGTATGTTAACCCCAGGAGCCACCACATCCGGCTTTAAAATACTCGGTGATATACCATTAGGCCCCCTAGATGAAAATGACGCCACCACTGGAGACGGTCTTATACCTACTTTTGTCCTAAAAAACTTAAGATTCGCCATGGGCTTTCGTTCTTTAAGTGCATATTCCTTGATTGCTTTCCCTTCCTGATCACGTAGAGCCACCGTTGGAATAACGTGGCTATCGGCCACCAAGTCACCTCCATCATCAGCATTGTTCAACAAAATCATCCCTATTCCCCCTGCATCTTTCACCACTTGACCCTTTTGAGCCCGCGGGTTGACTCCACGGTCACATATCACAATCTTCCCAGAAACCAACTCGTTATCCAACGTTCCTACCATACACAATGAAGCAGGATTCGAGCTACTTGAATTAGTCCCCAGAAAAACTAAAGGATAATATTGCTTCTCCAAAGACATATTTGTTTCTCCTCTACTGAATATTGAAACTCCAGACAATATCTTCCCATTTCCTAACCTTACAACACCCGGAAAATCTCTATCCATAATACTTGCCCCGACTGTCGTCATCCAAGGAGACACATTTGTTATACTACCCGCTTCTGGTCCTTCATTTCCTGCGGCACAGGAAACAAAAACCCCCTTTTCCATTGCACCGAAAGTGGCTATAGACAAGATATCACGAGAATACGAAGATGCACCACCACCTAAAGAGATGGACAAGACATTAACACCATCTTTTACAGCCTGATCAACTGCAGAGAGAATATCCGAACTGAAACAACCAGCAAGCCAACAAACTTTGTATGCTGCTATTCTCGCACCAGGTGACATCCCTCTAGCTGTCCCGTATGCATATCCAAAAAGATTAGCACCATGCACCGGTGATCCTGCTACCGTTGATGCAGTGTGTGTTCCATGCCCGTCTTGATCTCTTGGTGATTTGTACTCTTCTTCTTCGTCAATACCTGTTAATTATGTACTAATCAATACTGAACTATATATATATATATCAAGTTCACTAACTATATATATATATATATATATATATATATATATTCATAGATTGAATTACGCTTCACATATACAAATCAGACTCATGTTGGTTCTGTGATGCGCATTACCTATGTATACTAAAAAAAGGAAGGAAAGTATTTAAAAGTGTACGTATAAATGTAACGATAAGTACCCCCGTTGGCGGCTTCATTTCCACGATAGAATGATCTTGCGCCCACGATTTTCTTATCACAATGTCGTTTCTCAAAACCAGGTCCAACTTCACAAGCTCCTTTCCAATGGCTTGGAACCGACGTAAGGTGAGTGTCGATAAAGCTCTCGCTCTCAGGCCAAATCCCAGTGTCCACCACGCCGACAACCACATCATTTCCGGTCAAGTCATCATCAAACCCTATTGTCGTTTTATCTTGCGGCTCAAGCCCTAGAAACATAGGACTTCTTGTAGTTTGCAATTCATATTTTGTGTCTGGTAACACGCTTATGACACCGTGTTGGCCTTCTAACCTTTCTGCTTCTTCATCTGTTAATCGAGCAGCAATGCCATGAAAAGCATACCGGTATGTATAAATGATTCTTTTGTCGTCTTCATTATCGTTATCGAGTGGTGAAACTGTTAGAGATTGTATAACCGATGCGTACCATTCGACATGATCCGTGAAGGTTGGAGGCATGGCTATGTTATTCATATGAACAATAAAAGTTTTTTTGAATCCAACATTGGTGTTGGAAGTACTCATAACACAGTTGATAAATAAAAATAAATATAAAAATAGACACCATTGTACTTGAATTCTCTCCATATTCTTACAAACTTGAGCTTTCTATAAATTAATAAGAGTTTAAGTTGTATTGAAAAATGAAATATGGATATGTGGCTTTTTGTTTTTATGATATGCAAAGGATGAAATATATATTTTGATCTAGGGATTTGCCCGTTGGCTTGCTTCACGGTTGCATAAAATTGCATTTTTGATGTAAATTTAAAATGATATCGATTTAGGAAACACTTGCCTCTTTTTCTTCGTTGGTTCAGACTCCCATGACCAGATGTAGCTATAAGTTATGCTTTAATTTTAGCGAAACTTTAGACTTACAAATTTCAGTCGGGAAAAGCTTGTATTCAAAGGTGGAGCGTCTGTACCATGTGTTTTTGACTTTTTGCTATCTAAACAACAAACAAATCAATGCCTCTTTAATCGGCTTTGAGCTTCTAATAATTTATCCATCTCCTAAAGGTAAACCACGCAAAACAATTATGTCATGAACCGAAAAGGCCAAATGGACGGGTCTTGGTACTGGTCTTGTTTAGTATGGGTCAGAAAAGGTCTACATTAGATAGGTTGACCTGCTAAACACTCTTTTAATCATTTGTATATTTTATCAATAGATACTGATTGCCATTTTTTTCTAGTGTCTTCCCTTTAAGAATTTAATTACATCAGACATCTATATGGTTGTCGTTTTTTCCCAGTTACATCCTTATGATAGGTGTATGGGAAAAACAACCACCATAGGGGATGTCTTAATACAATTCTTGGACGGACAAAACATGAATGAACAACAAAGCATAAGAAGGGTTCGAGTAATCTAGCCCTATATTAAAGATAGATATGGATATTGGGGTGGGAATTAAATCAAGAGAATGTTGTAAACTATCAGGTAGGATGTGATTTAGAAAAAAATGCCGCATCCTACCAAACTAATCATCCCATACGATTAGAAGGTATGGAAGCCTAAATTTAGTATCTCAAAGAGCCAGAGCATGCAATACAAAAGGGCATCCCACTGTTTTCTGTCTTCTCCAACAGCTAGTCTAGCATGCCCACAGAGACATAGAAGGTATTGTTCGTATCAAAGTAAAACTCCAACGATCTAGGAGGAAGTATAATCATAACAATATGAAAGTTAGGAAGCTCACCTATTCACTATTCAGATTAGCATAGAAAATCAAATCTTGGATGTTGGTTTAAGGCAACCATATAATTCATATCACAAAAACTCCTGTAATAACGTGAGGATTATACTCCCTCCCCTTTTAATTCGAACACTAAACAAAAACGGAGAGCTATATAATAAACGAGTTATCTCGGAACATCTTACAGCTTCATTTGTACCTACAAGAACCTAACTTCAAGATCAAAGTACTAATATGTTAATAAAGTATAAAACAAAGTAGCAGATAGATACCTGATACACAGAACATGTTCAACATTAAAAATATCAACATGTAATAGTAAACCAATAGCAAATGACTGCATCGACTGTATATCTGGCAAACCACGAACTTATTCTATTGTGAAATAAAAATAGCGATAACGTCATGTAGGACCAACAAAGCTATATCCATATCAACCTTAATACACAAAGCTATATGCATATCAACCGTGTTCAAGCCGGAGGCCTTAACCATTTAGGACCAACAATTCTGACCATATATTTCTCCTTCAATAAGCTAGCAAAGTTATACTAACTGGGATCAAGATACATCAAGGGAGCATGCTTGATCTAAGCCATTTAGGACAAAACAAATTCCTAACATGTAACGTACATACAAGACTAGTTGGGATCAACACAAATTAGTGGCCACAATCATTAGCATACTAATTTTGGTATGGATATAGAATCATGTAACGATCAAGAAACCAAAAATCAAAGATTTTCAGTCTAAACTATACAGAAAAGAAATGACAATTGTACTTGTGCTTCAAAAGCTCCATAAGGTTACAATAATTTGCATTCCCAACTACCAATTGCTTCCTTATTACAAATCAATCTTGTTATGTTTAACCCAGTTCTGGGAATAGAAAATTGCAGGTTTTTTGGCATCTACATAGTTGGAGACAAAAGATTCATAGGAAAAAACATAAATGCCCTAATCATATTTTATTTTATTCATAAATAAGAGATATAGAAAAAGTCAGAAAAAAATACGTTAAAAATATGACAAACCTTATCACTTTCATTATAAAACCAATAAACCAGAAAAAGATGGATAATTTTATGATGGACGTACAAAGATTGGCTCACAAGTGCAAATACTCGAACAGAAGATATAATTTACTACATGGAAAACTGAATTTAAGACATTTGGGGTTTCTTTTAGTTGATTTATATTCTAGCAATCCTACTAATCTATTATAACAAAACTTTGAATTAAGAATAATGTCAACTAGGATAACTGAATCTAGTGCTCACTTGTTTCACGGTCGTAACCAGATGCCTTGCCAGTTCTTCCAATTATAAATCTCTCAGGTGCATTACTATTGCTATTGATATCAAGACCTTGAAAAGACCGAGATGCGAAAAACTCTGCCCCTGACTTCGCAGTTCCCTTGACCATGTCTTTAAGGCCGTTACCATGCTTCTGCAGAGCAGTTTGTGTCATATTTGCTAAGGCAAGAGCTCCGTCTTCATCTTCTTTGTTGATATCTGATTCAAGAACAATGTCAAATTTGTTTCAACTTTATAACAAATAACGCAAGATTCCAATAAAGTGTGATGAAAAAGAAGTAAACTGGTCTTCGCATATCCCATAAATGGACATAATGGATCTAACCTGATCCAATTTGAGCAAAGAAACTTTGTTGCAGGATATGCTTTATTCCGAACAAGTCAGTTGGGTAGGTTTTTAGAACCTCTTTAATTGTATTGTCAAAATAACAAAAAAGATTATTATTCTGATTAAAGTTATTATTCTAATTTGAAGATAGATGGACAAATATAAGATAACAGGTTTGCCCAGCCCGTTAACAGCAAAGGTAATAAAAAATTACTTGTGTGACTCATTAATTTTGCCACCTGGCTCGATGGCAAAAGAACAGCCCAAAGACAAGCATTTATTGAGTTATTGAAATCATGTGATCTTCGTCGAGATAGTTACTACAAGTAAAAGGTAATAAAATAACATGATTACCTTGCAAATCATGATCTTCTATGTATCCACCTAAAAAGAATGAATATCTTGCTTCTTGTCCATTTTCTATGCCGATGGGAGTTGGAGCAACCAGGTCCTGAAATTCCATAACATATTTTCCAGTCCACTCACTTCCCCTGAGCAAAAGATGGTAATATGCTATTATCAGTACTCAACATGTAACTTTTTTTATTAACCAGCAACCTGCTGGTAAAAGACTACTAGTTACACCAAATTACACCAAAACTGAAACGCCAGAACTCGTAAATAATTAAATAAACATCAAGCGACAGACCACCAGGCTTCATCTACAGAGCCCACCAACATCGAACCTGCACCACTTCCCCCAATCCAGAGCAGAAAGAGGACAATGTCTTTGCTCTCAAGGAAGCCAATCTGGATCTAAGGATATCAACAACATGTTTTCAATTTGTTACCCGGTTCATGTTTGCACCAACTTGTAGCCCGAGATAACATATGAACAAAGGAAAGACACACATACATGTGTGTCTGAATTTATCTATGTATATGTGTTTGCATAAATACCAACGTATACACATGCATAGGAGCATCTTATCTATCAATCCTAATACCTGTGACTAATCTATATAGCAAACTAAAACTAACTTGAAATATTGCCATAACTGATTCGTGTGAAAGGTAAATGTGACTTACTGCACATTATATCTCTTCGTATTCACACAATGTCACGATGATCAGAACCGTGGTCAATTAATGCTGACTATGGAGGTGGCCTACTTACCTTAGATATAACTAGAGGAGTACCGGCACAATGTGGTGGCGACGGGTGGTGGTGGCGGCGAGTAGGTAGGTTATTTATGTAAAAGGGGTATTGTAGTTATTTTAGGAATTAAGGGTAGATGTTATAAATTAAAATCATTAAAAGTATTATAGGTATTTCAAGTAGGTATTATAGGTATTTCAAGAAGAAATGTTTAAAATAGTGAATAAAGGGGAGGGGCACTTTGGGGTTATCAACTTCTTAGTTGAAAAAAATGGGAGTGAACAAATACTTTATAATGTAATATAGATTAACTAGTATTGAGTGCCGCACAAATCAGATAAAAGCAATTGATGAGGACTACAAAAGTGTCTTCTATATGTTGAAGGAACACTGATTCAAAATAAGTCTGTTAACACTGAGTGACAAAGTAATACAACTAATAATGAAGTCGTAGAAATACATATTTGAATCATCTGCCAAGACTTTGATAAAAGTGTAAAACGTACCTGTTGAATGCAAGTATAGCTTCAAAGGGAGTAATAACCGGAGCCAAGAAATCCTTGCTATCCCAGAGGGCAGTTTGTGCACATGAGATATAAATGAAGACATCACACTGCAAAATCAGGGACAGCAAATGTCACCTCAAAACTCTTACCTTGATAGCAATTATTAACGGTTTACCAAATGTTGTTTGTAGACTCGGAAGTCAGGACCCATAACAGTGGTTAAGGTAGAGATACATACGCACAAGTTATTTAAGACCACAAGGTGATAGTTTGTCTACAGCAATGATAATTTCCGAGAAGATTATCAACTTTACCTCCGCGAAGTTGGCAAGCTTTGAAGGATTAGGTCTTCCCATGACAAGTGTGTAAGCCTTCTTCCCAGCTTTTGTAACCATCTCTTTTATTTGATGGATCATGCTTAGATACCCAGCTGCATTTACAATCCAAACAAAAAAACCATGAATCCTCAAGAACATACATAAAAGAATCCGCTTACCTACTTATGCAACTTTTACTTATTTAAAACAATACCAACTCCAAGCGTTCCAACCAATATTCCAACAATACCAGCATCCTTTGCTTTCTCAACTAGAAAATATCTGCATTAACATTATAAATAATAAGACACTGGTCAAATAACTAGTAAGATACCAGAGAAAATTGTTTATCAGGAAGGAGGATACAGTTAAACGATATAAAGTACCTACGCTTAAGAATTCTTCGTTGTTGAGAAGTGTCAGTAAGCAGTACATTTTCTGTTGCATCATATCTGACTGAGACAATGACCACAGTAAAAGGATGGAAAATGAGCAATTAAAGAATTATAACAAAATACAAAAAATTGTAAAGAAATGTAACAAAGGCATCCTATTAAGAAGTAGCAGCCAGAGGATGATAGTTTGGCTTTTCGCAGACACAACATTACAAACAATCTCATATCCATTAATATATCTTCAAACAGCATCGAATTGGAATACTTTTTTTTTGGCCTCATGCGAGCTTTTAGGTGATCCTACCTGCTTTTTGAGCAGACTAATCCAAAGGGAACTCACTTTGCATGCCCGGGGTCATACCAGGTGAAACTCTGTGACCAAAAGGGGATATATGCCAAGAATAGAGCTTGTGACCTCTACATTGAGCGGCGCAAGTCCTTGCCAATGGACCACCACATTGAGGGGCAATGTTATATTAGAGTTTTTAATAATACAAGTTTGTAATATATTTACGGGATTAATAATTTATTGAGTTTGTAAAAATGTATTTCTGGGTCGTACCAAACCCATTTTAATTGAAGCCAAAGTTACCCTTTTTGACCCGTGATTTAAGCCCACATATTGTATCGCTACTAGCAGACACTATGATTTACCTTTAATGCATACGAAGAAAAAGAAACACTACTTTTAAATTTATCACTTTAAAATAATTAATACATAAATGAAGTTTCTATTATAGATGCTATAAAAGTTACCGAACTACATTAACATGAAGTAAGGATGTCGTAAGTACCTATTTCACAACCATTGAACGTAAGGACGCAATTCGCAAAAGCTGAATTATCAGGACCAATCCAAAACAACGAGTAGTCTTCCATATTGCGGCCCTCTTCTAGACTCCAACACAAGCCACCAATCCTATATGCTCTTCTCGGTGTATCACCACAATCTCCATCGTCAGTACCGCTGCCATTGGTTTCAAAACTTGTACTTGGAATCATGAATTGGCTCATAACATTTGCAAAAAGTAGTTCAGATTCGAATTTAAGTCCAGATAAACTTTTTTCAATCATCGATGCTTCTATTACATCTTGTATTGCATGCCCGTATTCCAAACCAAAGAGAACCTACATTTAGTGGCAAAGAAACACGTATCAACAAATGTAAGTGTAAAGCAATGTGCATCGACACATCAAACAATTGGTCACCTTCCACCAAAAAGCATGCCATCCTTTTAATTTAATTAGACTCAAATAGTTACATCTCACTATGTTCAATATGCAGCAATGCATTTACAAACAAAAGGAATATATTAGCAGAAGCAAGGGATATAAGGAGCTCCCAACAACACAGTTCTGAAAATGAAATATTAAACCACATAACTTACCACCACCGGCTTCGTACTAGACAATGCATAATTACACAGGTGTTTGGCACAGTTAGATGCATTTATTGAAGCTTTCCCAAAAACAAAGAACGCGGGAAGTTTTGACGTCCTAAAATCAAGAGAAAACATTAAAAATGCAGCAATCCAAAAATATGCTATTACTAAAAAAACCACCGAAATATACAGGTTGGGTGGGGTTTGCCTGAAATACTCGTGTCCAATATATTTATAACTATTTAGTGTCTACCTTTAGGCTATGATATCAATTTGATTGGCAACCAAGATGTTTGTATCAGTTTAAGTGCTAATAAGTCCCTTTTGGGCGACTTTTAACCCATATGACTGTTTTCCCTTTTGCTAATGTTCTAAAACTTTTTCGGTAAAAGGCCGTCACCCATAGTAAACATTGTTCACCATTAACAGAAAGCAAAGCCGTTCAAAGAATTTAAACAGCTATAAAATGAAGACATATAGAAGAAATTACTCACGCGCTGAGACAAGTATGTCCATAATGAATAACACAGTCTGCATTGATGTGAGATGCACCGACCTCATCAACACAACAGCTACCGTATGTAGTATCCGCCATTACATACAAACCAATATCCTTAACATCATTAGACAAAAGCTCCTTACGTAGGAGACTTACTACTCCTGTTGAGTCCTTTAGTAGCTCATCGGGAAACTAACCAATAATAAACATAAACCATGACGATTCAGCATCTTAATAGAAAACGGTTTCAAATCATTAAAAAAAAAAGACTATGTGGCCAACTAAATGCTATTCGACAGTTAATTCTAGTCCAAATTACAGAAACAAGAGCAGTAACTGCAAACTGCCACTCGTGCATACATAGTATTTGAATTTTAAGGGCTACTTAGGTTGTTGGTGTGTTTTAAACTTTTAATAATTTTCAGGGCTTATAACATACTAAAAATAAATGAATAATTAAAGTCCACCAGTAATTATACTACATAAATCATTTCTAGTCTAGGGTTTACTGATAAATAAATAAAAATTATGTACCTGTAAAGCAACTCTTTTGAAGTTATGTTCGAGAATATATTCTGCAACACGCGAGATTTCGTATTTTGATGATAATTCCAAATCCTCCATTGATATTTGATAATTCAACAATTGTGTGCAAGAGGATGAGACTGTGTTTTTCCAACTTTCTATATAACAAAAAAGTCATAAAATAAATGGGCCTGATTATATTTTTGTTTATTTATTGGGCCACTACTCCGGCCCAATTACTACTTTTTGGTCCCAATTTAAAAGAGCAATACTATAATGTCGTTAAAATCGGGTAACGGGGTGTTTTGTTACATTTTCTCACTAATCTTCCAAATATAACGTCCCCAGTTAATCTCTATCTCATAAGCTTTACGTGGCTATCTTCGGTATATCGATTGATTAAATAAACCTTTGTGTTACTGTGTTAGTTACATCTGTATTAATCTTCAGATATTAGCGATCGCATTCATATAATAGGTTTCACTCTACGAGTCATAACAATACAACTCACAAAATCGACTCACGCTTACTAGAATTCAAGGTGATTTCCTAGAATAAAATTAAAAGTTGAGTATATGTGGACATAGTGTTGTGATGGTTAAGGGCGTATTCTTTAAAAAATAAACCAGACTTTTTATGTGATGATAAATAATCTGTTGTCAAATACAACAAATACAGTTTCAGATGATTGTATATTATATATAAACATGTTTGTGTTTATTGTAAAGGACCAAGAAGAAAATAATAATTGTAATGAATCTATCATCATCCACATATTATAAATTTCTATATTTTATATTAAGATAATACGAATATGATATAAATTAAAATTGCTTCTAGCATGACTGAATCAAAACTAACTTTTCAATACATATATATATATATAATTGTATAAAAATGACAATTTATCCATAAACAATTCTCTTTAATATAGCTCAATAGGCTTTGCCTGTTTCGGGCTAGGGGGCTCTTTGCTAATAGCCAGTACTTGTGCCTTTAATAATTGCACTTAGTGTTTAAAAGCTTGTACTATTTTTAAGATAAGCCTCTATCAAGCCATCGCTTTCGAGTGGTGTTCATAGCGACATAGCCACGGTTGGTTTCTCAATGGATTTTTTGCATGTAAAAAGGAGATGGATTTGTTTGGCCCATTTATGTTCACATGGTTCATTGTTGGAATTTTTCTATTTATAAAGTTACAACAAATTAACTCATTTTTATTTCTCACTTTTGGAGTATTTGGTTAAGCTGATTTGGCTGCAATTTTTATATTTGTGTTTTAAAAAATTATTTCTAAAATAATTTATAAAACAATTTTTCTTTCTATTTTGGTTAGGGCCTTAGGGGTGTTTTGTTACCTTATTGTAGGGGTGTTCATCGGTTCGGTTTTCGGTTTTTCGGTCTATTTGGTTTGGGTTTTTCGGTTTTTTTATTTTTATTTTTCAAAACCGAACCAAAACCTAATTCAAAATAGAAAAACCAAACCGAAAACCAAATTGGAATTCGGTTCGGTTTTGGTTTAAAACCGAAAAAACCAAATATGAAAAACACAAATTTACCATTTTTTTTTGTCTAAGTTGTGTTCAACCAAAATAGGTTCATAATTTCACCGAAATAGTAAATTTTGACTTCAAACACAATAAGCACAATAAGGATAAATAAGTAACAAAACTAAAACAGCTAAACACTTGTTTGACATCATTATTAAAAATTATTTATCATGCTTTTCATAGTTTGTCAATTGAATTTTTATAATTTCAGAAAAAAGTTAATATAATATACAAATAGACATAAAAAAATAAAAAAATACATTGATAATTATCCATACAAAAAAAAATATGTATTAAATATTTTTAATCACTGTTGAAAAACTCAATGAGTCGAGTCGGGTACTCTTTGAGTACTCGTTACAAGGTAGGGTGCCGAGTCGGCCGATTACTCCGAGTACTCCCCGACTTGGCCATTTTAACCTCCAAGTACTCACTGCATAGACCCGAGTTCTCCCAACTTACTAGTCGACCGACCTAGGAGCACTTAGCGACTTCTGCAACCTTGTTTTTAATTATACATAGTAGTAATATAAGCTATTCGGTTTTTTCCATTTAACCGAATTCATTATCATATACTCATAGCCAAACCAAAAACTAAATATATAATTCGGTTTCGGTTACAAATCAAATCCAAAACTAAATTCAAAAACGGTTTGATTTTTTTCGGTTTTTTAAATGGGTCTGTTTACAGTTTTGTCGAGTAAAAACCAAACCGCGAACACCCCTACCTTGTTGTATTTGAAAAAAACTTAAAAACTCGTCTCATTTTGCTTATTAGCTTTTAACCCTTTGAAAATGTAATAATCATTTCAAATAAGCGAATACAAACCTTGACAAAATGTTTTTTAGTTTTTCCAAAACACAATAAGCTAAAAACATTCTAATGAGTAATGAGCAAGGACAAACACCCTCTAAATAAGTCATTTGAATTAAGCATCTTTGAGTCATTGAGTGACTTGTTCAAAAACCAAAATATCTTTTGCCTAACCAGATTATAAGTTAATAAGCTATAAGGCATTTGCAATTAGCTATGGCAAATAGTTCATAATGTTGTCAATGATACTTGTATAGTTGTATATAGTACTCGTACTCAGTTTTTTTTTTGTTTTTTTTTTTTTTTCATTTAGTTGGTGATTATTTTATAGGTGGTTCAAGTAAGAAAAATAAGGAAAGTTAGGTTCGTAGCTTCTTGTTGTGAATTTTGGTGGATTGAAAATCTCGTGAACTTGTGTTCATGATATTTTGCCCAAAGTTATGTGGTTTTATTTATTCACTGTATATGTCTACTATGAAGTTATTGTCTTTTGATATCAAATGGTTGTTTTAAATTATTGGTATGATGTAAACCGAATGTTAATAGTTCGCATTTTGTAGATAAATAAAGCAAATGGTAAAGAAGTCTTCTAAGAGCCTACCTGCGACGCCCCTAGGGATATGTGTGGCTCACATTGTGTGTCGAGGCTCCAAGAATGAAATTCGGCTAGTTAGTGCACACTGGGTGTTTGGTAAGAGGAAATCATTGAGAATGAAAATAGTGAAAAAGAGAATGAGGATTTGAAAAGAAAATGGATTCCGTTATTTGGTACCCACCGAAAATGAATATATATATATAAAAAATTAAATAATAGTACATTTAATATATATAACATTTAAAAAAAAATTAAAAATTCCCCATTCTCACCCATTCGGAGAATGGAATTGATTTACCTTTCTCTTTTCTCATTCTCTTTCTTCATTGCAAACAAACAAAGGAAGTCTTTCCCATTCCCTTTCTCTCATTTTCATTCCATCATATCAAACACCCCATTGGCTTAGGTGCGCCACACATTTCATATAATTCCATATGCCTAGATTGAAATAAAGAGCATTAGTAATAGTAGTATTACCACACCAACCTGATAGTGTCACGTCATCACTCCACCATAACCACACCACAACCACACAACTTCCATAACAATAACCCCAAAAAATATACCCCATAATATTAGAACAACCAATCAAAAACAAAACAAAAAATAATAAAAAATTAACCATACCATCACCCAACTCTTCCCAAGGTGGACATACCCACTTTAAGGCTTCCACATTACTACCACACCACTTCTTGTAATGGAACACTCTGACAACACCAAGGTGGGAGTCTTCCACCTTGTCCACACCATGCACCATTACAAGGGCTCTAAGGTTTATTTAAAGATATATGCGACGTCGTGTCATGTTGTGGTTGCACCATGGTCTACATGATTTTGAGAAGTCCATTTTGCTCAACTAGTTGATCAAATTATAATGTGTATATGTATATGTATGTATTTAGAGATGTTTTTTTTTTTTGGAAAAAAAAAAGGGATGCTACAACTAATTAGCACGAATTTAGTGATTTGTTACATCTAATTGATGCATGAAATACTACTAGATGGTAATGCAAGTTTCAAAATAACTCGTATGAATATATCGATCCGACAATAATGGGGATATTAATATATCATACGTATGTACAACAAGCCATATATAACTCGGATGCAACCAAGTAGAAATTCAAAGAGTAATTATGGATAAGGAAAATGATCTATACTGCAGACTTTACCTAAGCTTAGGTACTGTCACTTTAAAAATATTACAAATTAAACCTTTGAATTTGATAAATATACATAGTCCTGAATTTTATATAAGCTCCTCCTTAATTTTACATAATTCTCCTTTGCTTTCCGTAAGGTGGGTACCGCATGTTTTACTTAACAATTCCCCCTATGGATGGATATATAAAAAGTTAAAAGTTTGAAATTTACCAACATTTTATATAAGTTTTCCCTTTGCAATACGGTTCTTGGGTAAAATTTGTAGGACAAATGAATTTCCCATCAATCAAAGTATATAGCAAATGATCGAAAGCAAAATGTGTATCTAGTAAACTGTAGGAGGAGAAGGGGAATAGCGATCACGAGGGTCCTATGATAGACGTCATATCTCAGCACCCACCCTAAATACCTCTCTGCTCCAACGAATCCGGTTCATACAACAGGGCCCCTTCTTTGACTTGCTAGTACACACTATTTTAATAACATTCAAATTAAATAAAGACACACTTATTTTCATCATATATGTAAACTTAAAAGACCTCCTTTAGACCATCTTTAAGGGTGAGAGGAGTGGTCATCGGCATGGTGGCGGCATGCTTAGCTCGTTGAACAAACACCACCGCCATCAAGACGGCATCCAGCGGCATGCTTAGCTCGTTGAACAAACACCACCGCCATCAAGACGGCATCCCGGCGGCATGGAGGTCAACGGGCTTTAAGCCCTGCAAGGATTAAGAAGAAAAGAAATGTTGAGGAGATGGGGGAGAGTGCAGGTGGGGTCCAACCCACTTTTTTAACCATTTGATGCTTAAAAAAAAATAAGGAGATTGATATATAGTTTCAGTATCTATGTAGCATCGGATGTCAGGCGATCTTCCATAGCCGGAGATCAGGCAGGAGTGGTGATTTATTGTGGGTTATCTTACCCGGCGAGTATGTGTGTTTTGAAGATGAAATAAGAACGACCTTTTTTTCCAGCGGGTAATATTGGAGGTCGAGATTTGTTGGAGAAGATGAAGTGGTTTTATATGTGAAATGTTAGTGTGGGGACAATGCTATCTTATCTTTACTGCTGATATTTTACTAGTTTTACAAATGGCACTCTTTACAAATGGCACTCTACACAAAATACAATATACTTAAGAGTTAAGATTACTAGTACTCGTAATATATTAGTTGTAACATATATTTCTTTCAATAAGTATATATTTCTTTTATAATTTAGTTAAATGATATATTTTTATTAATTGTTTGATTAAATTAAAAGAAAAAGAAAAAAATAAAATTTGGAAGGGTTGAAAAGGTCATGAATGCCATTAAAAATGGTTGGGAGGGTTGAAAAGGAAAATTGAGTTGGAGGTATTTGATTGGTAGAATTTGGGAGGCATGAAATTTTGGGAGGCATGACTCCTCTCTCCCTTAACCCCCAGTGTATTCCCGGTGTATTGAGATGAAAACGCCGACTTTCCTGCGTATTGGGTTAATGGGAGCGGCGTATTCGCCGGCGTATTGGCTCAAAGTGGTGGTGAATACACTGATGTGTTAGGCGTATTGAGTATTTTATATTTATATATACATATAGATGACACTAATCATAAAAAAATAAATTTGTTTAAGTTTGAAATATGTCAAGTTTGAGAGTTTGCAGATAAAGGGTTCACGAAGAAGACGACTTTAACTACAAATTTCGATGTATGTATTTAATATTTTTTTTTCAATGTAGCCCCTGGACTTTCATCTATATACAAAATAAATATAAAAGTTTTGAAAGATTTTTTATAAATGCTACTTCCTTATATTTTAATATACTCGTAGGTAATACTTATTAGAAATTAGAAATTTATGCATATATAAATTGTATTACTATTAATAAAAATATGTTTGTGTATTTTTAAATTTAATATATTTAATATTGATAAAAAAAATTATGATGTGGTTCCAATAAACTGAGATTTCAGTGTGGGGTTAATAATGAAAATTGTTCAGTGTGGTGAGTCAGTGTATTGCTGACGTGTCACCAATAAATTAAAAATCAGCGTGGTGGGTTAAAGATGGTCTTAGGCAAGTATATATTAAAATATAAGTGACTTCTAGCAAAGTACTAGAAGCCTAAGTACAAGAAAGAAATACAATTACAAAACAAGTCCATGACCTAAACATATCCCATGACTTGAACTGCGAGGATTGCAAAAATACCTCATTTGTTATGAACTTATGATAGATATAAATATATATGGAGTACAACAATATTGTTAGTGGGCAAATTCGGCAATGATATAATCGAAATCTAACGACTTTAAGATAAATCACTGCTGGGTACTTTCTTGCATTTAGATTTATTTTATTGTAATTGTTGATTAGGATTAGGATAGCTAGGCGACCTAAGGTTTTTTTTTTTTTTTTCTCTCATAGGTTGTTTAGAAGTAGTTACTGCCTTGGCTCAATCGGGATCTTTTCAGGTTTTGTCATTTCTTATTTATATGTATGTTTGTCTTGGTTGTTTCCCACTACTTGTTCGAGTTAGGTAGTAGTTTGCTACTTTTATGTTGTTTATTATGCCCAATATGGTTGCTTTCGTATTGGTATTTGTATTATCAAACATGTTTCTAAGATATCGGTAGGACGCATGATTGATAAACGTCCGACCCGCATAGTAGCCGGACCTAGCGGACAGGTATTTCTGCTTTTCAGATTCTCGGCAGACAGATATGATTTTCTAAACATTTCTCATTTTCTGTCTTGCACTCCTTTGTGGCCGGAGGTCCCCATGGAAACAGTTTCTCTACCTTTATGTAGAGGTAAGACTGTCTACAGCTTACCTCCCCATACCCCGCGCAGGAAATGAGTCCTGTTGTTGTTGTTGTTGTATTGATTAATTCATAAAAATATAGAAGAGGCCTAAGCCAATAAGGCTTCTTGGTAGCCAAATCGTGGCCGGTCTCATGTCTTTTGTTTTAGCACAAAATCGTCGACGTCATGTCTTTGCCGTTCTCCACGCTCCTACTTTCACGATGTTGTTTTCGTTGTCGTTCTAGTCTTTATAGAGATGGTGAGGATGGGAGATCATGGTGGGACCCGTGCGTTTGAATTTGAATCCAACGGCTAGTAACGGGTAACCTTTTTTTTTTCAAATACCATAACTCTATATATATTTTTTTTGAACGACCAACTGAAATTTTTATTACTCCAAAGTGAAAGCCAGAGGCTATACATGAACACCAATATACAACACTCCACGACAAAAGCAATACATAACTCTATATATACATACCCCATTTATTCAATACAGATCAAACTTTCAAACACAAACGTATCACTCGTATATCACCATGATTGAACTTTTTGCTGAGATAATCATGTTTGAGATATTAACGAGGGTGCCGACATAGGATGTGGGTCGTTTTAAGAGTGTTTGTAAGGAATGGTACGTCTTGCTTTCAGGACAAGACTTTAAGGAAACATTGTTCTCGCTCGTTTACTTCATCTAATCAGAAAGCTTTTAATGAATAGCAAACCTGCTTTATTCATCCAATGAACTTTAAAACCCATGGTTATGATCGAGCAGGGCACCAGCGTGACCATTCCTTTCGATCATCGATCGCATGATAATCTGTTCAATGACGTCTCTATTCTTTCACATTTGAATCGATTATTATTATGTGTTTGTCTAAATCGATTTGTTTCTTTGGACAACAGCCACTACCGCCTACAAACGTTTGCCACCCCATATGGCCATATTAATTCCAATGGATTTTATCAAGATATTTTTGATGTTGTTGGTCTATACATGGACACTCATAATGATTTCAAAATCTTGTATATTAGGCGGAGGGATGATACACGTACTTGGTGTCAATGCGTTTTTTAAGAGTAAAGAAACCTGGATAAACATACCTCTCATACTACCATGCATCAGAGTATTTAATCACTCGATTCTATTGGTCAACTGCTACTTTGTGTTGTGGTACCCTGTATTTTACTGTTAGCGAGACCCGTGTTGGAGAGACCCGTTTCATGATTTCTTTTGATGTACATTCAATCAATATCATATGATAAGCCTTTGGTCAATTCCTAACCACGCACTCGCTTATGTTCGTTTAGTAAATGCATAAGATGAGCTGGTAATGTTTGCTGTCATTGGATAAATTGTACCGGGTCAATTTATTTCCTGAAATATCACTCGATTTGTGGTGCTATATATATAACACATTATATGACAAACAAATTAACAAAAATAAGTGGTTTGTGATGGCAAATTTTAGAAGATTTTTAGTAATGTTGACTCGTTATAAAAATATAACGAACGTATAATGAGTAAGTATTATGAGTATGATTGACCATATTATTATATTTAGTCACTATCTTTATATTTATGGATCAAAATGTTTCTTTCCTGGTCTTTTGACTAAGATCAAGCGTAGATATACAAATCTATGATAAAAATGATCTCGCCTTAAATACTGTTGTACCTTAACGAAAAATATTGATGTAGTTTGATAATGATACGAGTATAATTTTATATTTCATGGACATGAATTTTAATGTTTTATTATAAATTTTAAATCCGTACGGGCTAAAATGAGAATAGTGACATATGGTTAGGTTGGAACTGAAATAACGTGATAGTCATCGGACCAACAGTTAATACCCATGTCTGCAATCTGAAAGAAAAAAGTACGAATCAGTACCTGCAATTTCAAATTAGTGAAAAGTATGTCCCTGATCTTTCACACTTCTTACTTATATATCCCTACCAAATATAAACATTTGGGGACCATACCAGTATACCACATTATCACCAACTGTTTTTCACAACAAATTTCATTACTACTTATTATTGTCATTGTTAATGTTATATCTGATTGTAATTGTAATTATAACTAGTCATTATTTAACTAATATTGTCTGGCTTTCAATGTTTAGTAATCGTTCGAATTGTTAAAAAAAAAAAAAAGAAAAATCGACAACTGAACATTTATATCATCACCAATTGCCTGTTATTTATACTATCTTATAATAATTATTTTTTTCTCTCTCATAAAGTGTTAGATGGAAAATTATCATTTTACCCTTTATAAATTAATTTACATCATTAATCCTTTATATTCTAAATTATATCTACTATTACTTTACATCGATTACATTTACACAAATTATTTACACAGTTGCACCCACCATGAATAACACCACTACGGCCACCGTCACCACCGCCAATCATCGTCACCACCAAACCGTCACCGCATCGTGCGGGTACAATGCTAGTATACATTAATACATATCAATCAAGTACACTTTTATCGTTCAAATTAACTTCAACTCTTATTGCCAATTATTGTCCATAGTAAAATGATAATTAGTAATGACTTCTTTTCTAACTATCTTATATATTCGATACATTGTAATGCCTTAAAAAAAAATCATCCCATCTAAAGTATCTATTTATCTAACAACCATCTTAGATTCTAAAAAGGTACTGGTATATATTATCACTATCTTTTCTTGTTAGTTTGTCTCCACTGGAATACAGGATGCACTAATAACTTAGTTTTTCTCTACTAACAACAAAGATAAAACTGATTTAACTTCACAAAAATGGATGGGTGGTAACAAGGCATTATTTCTGTGCAACTACCACAAATTTATTGGCTTTTAAGTTTCTTAACTCTAATTTTTTTTTCCTATTTACAGCTGCTTATGTACATGTGATGTGTGAAAGAAAAGTAAATATTAATAATTGTCGATTCAATGCCATTTAGTTGATACAATTTTAGTAAACTCTTCTTATTTAATGTAGTATCTCATGGAAAATTCATTTTCTATTCTCCACCTACATTGTGTAACAATATATATGTTATACACTGTATATACACATAGACGAGTAGGATATGCTTTGATTGTTGATTTGTGATATTTTGAGGCCGGTCCACCTAAGGAAATTGTGATTTGCAAATTATAAATATATACTTGTTGTATTAAGAGTTTTTAGGTACATAATAGTGGCCCTAAACCTTTCATGCATTTTGGCATTCCAATCAAACAATATATTGAAAACCAAAATTGAAACCTTGTATGGTGGATAGTTATGGAAGCATTCTGAACCTTGTCACTGGTCAATTTTGTGATTTTGCCATTATGGTTACATATACATCACCAACCCTTTTTTATGTAACAAAATTTCAAGTGTGACATGTGTTGCCCTTTTCATTTCGTGACAGACTACCTGCTACAAGTCCTATAACCATCTGCTTTTCCTCCCTTGGTTTCACCCGTGGTTGAAATATTAGTTTTAAAACACTAATTTCATAGGAATTATGCTTTAAGTATTGGTTTAATCCAAATATTGTGACCATTAATGACTTCTTATTAGCTATCGTATTTGTCACTTTTAAATCAATGATCCCTATCCAGATCCAATATATTTATAGGCATGATACTTCATACGAGTAACTGTTTACATATAATAACTAAAGTAAAATAGTGCATCATATTTCTGTAAAGTATACTTTGCTCCAAAATAACTAAAAGATTTTATAAAACATTAAAATCTATCTATGATCTTATATATAAAAATATTACGGTGCTAAACTTGTTACAACCTGATTACAATAATCAAAATATAATTACAATTAACTAAAAAATAATACCAGATAATTCTAATTAAAGGGTAATTGGATGAGAACTCCCTTAATCAATGTACCATTTGGTACTCATTAATCACAATCAGGCTAGTGTCCAGGTTAATGTCAACCACTTAATAATCCCCTGATTATTTCAAGTTTGCTTTTGACAACACTCGAACTCAGGATCCCCTGAAAAGTGGCAGATGGTGATCACTAAGCTATTATCCAATGTTCAGATAATTCTAATTAAAATATATATATATTTCAAGTTCACATATAACAAAAAATAATATTAAGATATACACGTACCAAAAAAATAAGTAAAAGTTTACTTAAACAATTAAACCAGAAATAAACACGCTCAAAAAGCAAAAAAACCTTCCCATTGAAAACATATAAAAAACCATGTAATAAAAAACCAAGCACCTATAAAAGCCAAGTCGAATTGATCAGTTTAAACTTGTTTCAAAACATTAAATAAATTGATTTATTTTATATTTGAGTCCATGGCATAATAGCCTAGTGGCATCTTGGTGGTGGCATAAGACCTAAAGCTAGAAGGTCATGAATTTGAATCTTACATAGGGGGTTTCTCATATTTAATGAGTTTCTTCCTGAATTAATGTATCGACATTATTGCCTACATTATTGCTTGGTGAGGATATGATTGGGTGGTAATTTGACGTTCAAAAAAAAAAAAAGAAATGTGACATATTTACTCGTTTGACTATAGAAGATATTTTCTATTTTTGTAAGTATAAAAATTTTCCATCGCTAAAAAACAAATGAAAATTTTAAAAAGACGTTCAATAATAAAAATGTTATTTTCATTTTCATATTTGAAAACATGTTCTATTATATTTGGCCAAATGAAATCCACTAAGTCTTTTTCATAATTTTATCCTTTAATTTTTTCAAATATCATCATTGTATGATTAGGTTGATGTTTAAGCACATAAGTTAAATTAACTTATCATTATCTTTTCTAATATTTAATTAAAAAAATGGAAAATAATGAAAAAAAAAGTGTTTTTTAATTCCCATTGAAAAGTAAAAAACAATATTTTATAGTTTTTAAAAAAAGGTTTTTGAAAAACTATAATTTAATTGTGTTTTATGTTTTTTATTTTAAAAATAAAAATATTTTTTCCAACTAAATGTATAAAAAATCCTAATCCTATCCTAAGGACATCTCCAATGGAGATTTTTGTAAATCTTTTTATTATTTGAAAAAGCTTTTGTAAAAGCTTTTTATCATTAGATTAAAAAAAATTTTATTAACAGGTAGAGAAATTTCAAGTCTTTGCAAAAACATGACATTCTCTTTTTCACTATTTCATAATTAAAAAATAATTTAAAGACTTTTTTTGAGTTTTAACCATTGCAGATTTGCAGCCTCATTTGATAAAAGCTTTTAAAAAAAACTTATACCATTGTAGTTGCTCTAAAACTATCTAAAACAAACGCAAGTTGACTCCAAAAGGTTGATATCAAACCATTAAATCCAATCACAGTTACTAGCTGATATTGAAATTCAAAATATATAATAATCTATTGTAAAGACCTTATTATGTGGTCAGAAATAATGAAAAAAGACAAACCCAAATCGTGTTGCATACTGAAAAAGTAGAAATTAAAGACTGGAAATGGGATTAAATCCTTGGAACCATTAAACATGCCAAGGCTTAGCCAGAGATAGTCCAATCCTACCTGTATGTTCCCAGACTCCCAGTACGAGAGTATTAGGTATGCCCCCTCCACCCATCTCTATGCTAACATGTTTCCCACGCGCATCTTAAGAGCGTACCACTTATCTCTTCCTATTCAATAACGACAAATATGATTTTCTAATATAACAATTATAACAAGTTTTTTTTTTTCTAATGACACTTTTGGTTCTTCCATTGTAAGATAAAAGAAATAAAATATTTTAAAGTAACACTTTCAGACATGTTTTGCTAACTTTATTAAAATATAACAAAGCAACTTACATATATTATATTTTAAGTTTTAACGATTCATTAAAACGACATTACACCTACATTATTCACCGTCGTTACATAACAAACAATCACTGTCATCACCGTCGCCGTCACCACTAATCACCGTCGCCACCACCATCAATCGTTGTTTGCCATCACCGCACGCCACCACCGCGACACGGTGTCGATCACCACACATCACCGCCATCGCCATTAAATCGACGCATCACGCAGACACTCTTTTAGGTCCTCAAAATATAAATAAAATAAGTAATTTAAACATTTTAACTTGTTGAAACAAGCCACATATATGCTTGAAAAATCGTAGTTGAAAACAAACCAACTATCACTCAAAATAAACCATAAAATACTCTACATGATAGTTCATTATACTTACATAATACAAGTACTAAATAACAAAAAGTACCATAATAAGGTCCGTCTCTAAACAAGGATATAGCCACGCCGACATCACCATGCATCTACCTTTCAACGGGAACAGGGCCAACCCAACTAGGTTAATGAGTTAGACATCGTTTAGGGTCTACACATCTTAAGGGTTTCAAGTTATATCAGATTGTGGGTGTGGATATGTTTTCACTTTTGTGTTATATTTACGTTTGAGGTGAGTGGACGATTAAATATGTTAACTTTTTTATCAAGTAAAAAAAGATTTATGCATACAAATGGTAGATATTTTTTTTAACACTATTATTATTATTATTATTATTATTATTATTATTATTATTATTATTATTATTATTCTAGTTTATTTTGCCGTTTATCAAACCATAAATGAAAGTTTTGTTAGATATTTATAAAGAGACCTTCAAAATTGGTCACATTTGAACAACAAAAAAAAGTTAAGTTTACTATCGGTGGGTCTATTGATCCACGAACCATCGTGGTAGAAGGCTAACAAAAACTCAATAAGATGGGTTAACATTTTAGTAGTCCGTCAATGTCGTTTAGGATGAGCGTCGCCTAATCTCGAGTAAACAAACAACCTCACTATGTGGTCATTCTCTATCAACCTGGCTGAACCGCATGTAATGGCATTCAGATTCTTTAGATTTTCGTTCACATAGGCAATTACATTCTTCATGAATATGTCTTACCAAACACCTTCTAATATGATTATATTATAACTTTATAAGTCTAGTTGCACCCTTTTGAAGTATAACATTCAACCGGGAGAGAGAAAAAATTTGTCTGACACCTAAGTATAGGTGTGAAATACTCACATACTAATTTTTTATTATATAAACAAAATGTGGTCCAATTATTTATTAAACGGAAATTTAAAAAAAAAAAAACGATATGTGAAGGGTTTCACACCTAAGTTTAGTATTGCACATTTTTATATACACTTTTCCTTATTTAACTACATTGCGCAAATCACATCTTAACACACGTTTTTAAAAACATGTGGTCATTTTAAATTTTTCAAGATTAGTCAATGCATTAAATGATTTCATTTTTTTAAAGGTTTTACCAAATTTCTTAAAAAAGTATCATATTTATATTTTGATTATTAAGGAATTACATGTTCAAATTTTAACCAAAAAGGATAAGATAGTTAGTTTTGGGCGTTAGTCCCTGTTTTCTGCCAACGTGACGCTCTAGGTTATTAAAAAAACGACCCTACGTTTTAGCTTATCTAGATTTTCTTTATATAGTACAAATAAACACAATTTCTTCATATCTTCGAAACCCCCCATTTCCACCTGTAAACTCTAAATCCCAAAATCACAAACACTATCATGTGGTGAAATCGTAATTGAAGATGATTAAACCCACAAATTTTGAAGGAATCGCAAAGGTTAGTGTTTAATCTTGTTTCAATTGAAGATGGTCATTTTACCCTTGCTATAGGAATCACTAACCTGGATTGCCACGTTGGCAGATAACAGAGAGTAATATTCAAAACTAACGATCTTACCATTATTGGTTAAAACTTGAAAACGTAGTCCCTTTAATAATCAAAATATAAACATGATACCCTTTTTAGAAATTTTGGTAAAATAACTTACCTTTTTATATAATTAACCACTTTTTTAACAATAAATGTATATTAATTAAAATTTATATTGAACTAGAAAGGATAAGAGCACCATATTGCCCAATTTAGAATATTTGACTTAGTTCTTGGTGATATTCACAAGAACGACGATTCTTTATTTCATCGATGATTAATCCCGGGTTTCGTCTCATACTTGAGAGGAGGACACATTTACTTAAAAATTAGCCTTGTAGATTGTCCAACACACGGTACAAACGATGGGGTTGATTTTTTATTTTTTTTTGGATCAAAGGAGAATTCTTTTGTTTTGACTTAGATTGAGAAAAGACGTATAAGGGTGAGATATAACATCACGAACCAACGTAATTTAATACATGGGCAACGATAGTGCAAGCCGTGAATATCTGATCTGCTAATTCGTTATATTCATTGCATAGTGCACATGTTATCGAAGCAACGATAATATTTCTTTTGATGAGTTCTCTACGAGTTGGAAGACGACACATTTCAGATTTTCAACCCTTTAACCGAAAATGTTGACTCTGAGCGAGATCAATTTGTTCCATGAGAAGACCTATTGATTACGCCCGAATGACAAATGTTGATTATAGTTCGTATAGCTTTTTACTGAGAATTGTGTTGTCCATTCCATTTCCATGTATCCATATTTGTCTTATATGTTTCTATTTAACATCCAGTGGTTAAGTTATTCCAACTTATATTGTATAATAGTTGGAATTTGATGTGTAATGCCATATTTCTAATTCATACATCGACCCGAAAACGTAAAGTATCACCGTTGTAAAATGTTATTCATGAGCCATGGCCCCTCATATATTCTACTCGTTGTAAATTAAGCACATCTATAACAATTCATGTGGGGGTAATTATAACTTTTCGTATTAGTCACAACTTCATCGTTTCTCATAGTTTGATACGTTGAATTATCCTTGTTATCTATACTATCTTATAATAATTATCATTTTTTCTCTCATAAAAGTGTTAAATGCAAAATTAACACTTTATCCTTGATTAATTAATTTGCATCATCAATCCCTTATCTTTTAAAATATATCCACTATACCTTTACATCAATTACATTAAATCAATTACTTACACCCACCATCAACAATAGTTCGTCACCACCACCAGTCGTCGTCACGATCAAACCGTCGCCGCATCGCGCGGGTACAATGCTAGTTTAATATAACTAAGGCCCATGCCAACGCTCCTTTTCTCACTTTTTTTTCTCGCCCATTTTCTTAGTAAACCATTGGCAAGGCTATTTTCTAAAAAAAAAAAAGTACACAATTTTTTGGTGAGAACATCCGAGAAAAAGGGGTTGGAAATAAGATAGGATCATGTGTACCTTTCAAACAAGTAAAAAAAAAGAGATTTTTTGTTTTATGTTTCATTTAATAATAAAATATATGAGAAAGAGGTGAGAAATATGTATAGTTGGTAGTAAGTATGGATCATGTGTAACTTTCAAGATTCAACCAGGTAAAAAAAAAAGTTTGTTGTTTTATGTTTCATTTACTAAAAAAATATATGAGAAAGAGGTAAGAAAAATGTATAGTTGGTAGTAATATTTTGTAGAATATGAAATGAGAATATGACAATGTGGTGACTGTAAAAAGGAAGCAAAAAAAATGATTAAGGTTAGATAAGGCATAAAAAGCCAATAAAATGATATTAATGGACCAACATGGATGAAATAAAAAAGATATTTAACATGTCAAAATACTCAACTACGGAGTACTTTTTATAACATTATTAATATGTTTATGCTTGACATGTAAACGTCAACACCGTTCATAAAAACGTAATATTATGTAGACATAACATGTTGATCACCTATTAAAGTAGACCACCTATTCCGACCAAATGTAACTCATATTTAGTTGTTATAAAACCCTAATATAAAATCTCTCGAATGAATTTACATAAACGTAAACAGATATGTCTAGGAAACAAGAATTCAATACATGGTTGTAGGGGTCGGAAAATGAGAGATGAAGACATTGACATGAAATAATAAAATATACTCGAATGAGATTTGCAATGTGCACTAGATTAAAATCAAACCAAAAGAAAGTGTAATAAGCTAGACTTTGAACTAGTACATACATTTTTCATACAATCATATATGATATATCTTAGTATGAATATTCTTGATGAAATACATTATATTAGGGATGAACATGGAATTGATACTTTCCCGTACAGATCTAAAAAATGACCAAAAATGAGTATCGATTCCGGTCCCAAAAAAATCGGTACAAGGCTGGTACCAAGTCGGGATGGAACCGGGATTTTGGTACCACATCCCGACTAGTACCGAATTTTTGCAACTTGATTTTGGATGTGTATTTCGGTTAACCGAATATTTCCATTTTTGTTTATCCTTTGAATTTAAAAGAATTGAGCCACTCATATGTTAGATTATATATGCAAATCCATATGAATGTGATCTGTACTACAAAATCAATTTTATATACGAGTATGTGCCAACTCTTTGATTTCTACAAGTTGGATTAGTTGGTTCTTTCATGTTTCTACTGCATTCGGTTTTTTATTAGTTTGCACAATGCTTAAAAAGCTATAAGTTCCTACATGGAAATGATATTTCTACAATACATTTTAATCATCTATAACAATACCTGCATTATGTAGTTGCATTATGTGCATAAAAAATTTTTATTTGTTGTAGATGGTTAAATTCTGTTGTAAAAATATCACTTTCATTCTTACATGCACCTATTTGATATTTATACATGACTATGGTATATTGTCCCGTACTCTTACTATATATACACATATACTAATCTATATTAGCTTATAAAGCATTTTGTCATTTTTTAAAATCTCAAAAGATGATTTGATTTACCTAAATTACCCTCCTTCTTTATTCACTAAAGTAAACATCTCTACATAATATACCTATAATACCCTTAAATCCCAACAACTCATTTTTTTCTCTCTCTCCTCAAATCTCAACTACTCATTTTTTTTCCCTCTCCTTCATAAATCATTTTATTCCTCTAATTTATTCAAAATCTTTTATCTCAAAAACCGTATATCGATATATTATAAAAATTGTATGAGTGTTCTTAAATTTCATGCTCTTTCATTAGAGATGTCATTCGATATATTTTCAACGAATTTTTAAATCCGAGTACGGAAGTCGTACGGCTAAAGCATTTGACTATCACACTCTATAACTTATCACCTCTCATGACCTATCACCCCACCATCTCATCGCCGCATTACGCGAATACTATTACTCGTATACATAAACATATAGATATACAATGAACATTCCTTACATGTCAGGACCAAATGGGACCAAGTGAGATTTCTTGGTATTTCTTGATCTCGATTGGTACCGACCCCACAAGTTAAAAAAATGAGTAACGGTACCGATCACAAGGGGGACTCGGTACCATTTTCTGGGACGGGGTCCGAGATTAATTTGAGATTTCTTGCTCATCCTTATATTATACAATAGATTTATATCAAAATATTGTACAACTAGTAATAACTAACATGTTACAAATTATTATAAAACATAAATATACAACAGTATAGTAATAATACAGTAGTAGTGTAGTACTCTCTTGAATTCTTGATAATTGAATTGAATTTCATTAAATTAATTTAAATTAAGTGAGTAGAGTAGCGCGTGGTAAAAACGTACTAACAGTAAAAGGACGAAACACAGTGGTGGAAAATTTTAACCAGAGGCAATGGCAGTGACGGCCGCTGTCACTACTACTACTTTTCTTTTTCCCAACACCTATACATTTACTAACGTCCATTCACCGCCGTTTACCCCCCTCTCTGTAACCACTTTCTCTCTCTATACATACATACATTTGTGTATATATATTGGTATATATATAAGTTCTGCAACAAATTTCTCTCTCTTCATAACAACAATAATACCACACCATTTAACACACACACTATCTTCTCTACCTTACAGTTCACGCCAAACGCCTGTTTTCATTTCCTTCCCTTCCCTTTCATTCTCTCTCTCTCTCTATCTATACTTTTACTATACTTTCTCTCTCTAAAAACATTCACACACACGAACATTACACATAGTCACGCACTTGTGTGTGTTTCCAGTACACTCTTATTATTATTATTATTATTATTATTATTATTATAATATATTACTACTTCATTCATGAAAGCCTAAAATTTAAGCTAAATTGTACTACTATTTTTTTCAACTTTTATTCGTCAAAAATGGCGAAAAACGAGCTCGCCTTTTGCGTATCAATGGCGGTGTTCTTCTTTTTGTTTCCGTACACTCTGTCTCTCAGTGACGAAGGTAGATTTTTTGATTTTTTTTTTTTTTAAACTTTTGTTTACTTCTTTTATGCTTTAACGGTTACCTAATGCTAATTTATGCCAATGTTTATAAAGTTATTTTGTATATCTACATATTGAACAAAAAATGTTTGTATATATATATATTTTTATAAAAAATGTGTATTGGTGCTACAGTGATTGAAATATATATGGAGTCGAGGTACTGTTGTTGATGTTCCAATATCTTTTTTTATTTTTTTTTATTGGAAAGGTGAAAGGTTGATATGCTCAGAAAACGATTGGATGAAATATTCGGTTTTACTGTAGTAACCATTATTATTATTTTATTTTCTTGGAAAATATTTCAAACAGTGTTTCAGCTAAAACGACGTCGTATTGGCTTGAATTCTGCTTTGCAATTTCTTATTTTCAAACTGTTGACCAAAATTTCCTACTAATTTAAGCTAGGACATTTTGCTCTGTTTATTTTTTTTATTATCTTTATTTATTTTGTTATGACATTTTCCTATTGTTTAGATTATGTTAAATTTTAATTTTTAATTTTTTTGGGTTTTTCCGTTTTTCTTTGTTGCTAATTTTAGATACAACATTTTGCTCTGTTTTTTTTTTTTTTTCATTAAAATTTTGTTTGTGTATATTCTTATTATTATTCTTATTATTTTCAAGTGTTATTTTCTTGTGCTTAATATTACTATACAATTGTGTATTAAAAATTTAATGAAATTACCAGTTTTTACCATATGTTTTAGTAAATTAACTAGATTTTAGACCCGTGTCGACCCGTGTCCAACATTAGACACGAGAGTATGACATTGTTAATATTAGATATTAATACATGTAACTCATAAGTGAAAGCTGAAGATATAAGTAGATACTAAGTGTTCGATTCAAATGCCAAGAATGTTAAGCTAATAGAAAGAAAACTAATATAATAAAAGAATATTGGAAGTATATGTACCCCCTTCATCATTCGAAAGACTTCTTTATAGACGAAATTTTTGTTTGTGTTTGGTTGTTCAATATAGACAGGTTGTGATGTTAGTTTGCTAGTGTTTGAAAATTTTAATAGAATTGTGCTATATACTAATTAAGCAGGTAAAGCATTAATGTCTATTAAGGCTTCGTTTAGCGACGTTGTAAATGTGCTTCTCGATTGGGACGAAGACCAGAACGAGGATCTATGTTCATGGAGAGGGGTTATATGTGATAATATCAGCACTACTGTAGTTGCTCTGTATGTTTATTTTCTAGTAAACTTGAGTATATTTCCCTAAATGCATGCATCATCAAAACTTGGTGTAACTTACGTCGGTTTAATTGGTGTCTGATTCAAGAAATCTTTCTAACTTGAACCTTGGAGGAGAAATTTCACCTGCTATTGGAGACTTGAGGAATCTGCAGTCTATGTATGTAACACCTGTTGTTTATGTCATACATATACATATATGCATCATTTATTATGAAATAGTTCTAATAGCTTGGTTTGAACGGTAACAGCGATTTGCAGGGAAATAAGCTTACCGGACAGATACCGGATGAAATTGGCAGTTGTGTTTCTCTAATTTTGCTGTAAGCTTCATAGTTCTATCCTTTCACACCCCTGAATACTCTAGCTAGATTTTATGTTTTAAGTTTTAACCATTTGGTATTATCAATATTTGGTGGTTGCAGGGATTTGTCTGACAATATGCTGTATGGGGATATCCCGTTTTCGATCTCTAAGCTGAAGCAGCTAGAACTATTGTAAGTGTATCCTGCTTAATGCATGGAAAATTACTTGATGGTTAATTAATTCTACTTAATTAACAGTGTAACCCTCTAAACAGGAATCTGAAGAACAACCAGATTACCGGTCCCATACCTTCGACACTAACTCAAATTCCTAACCTTAAGACACTGTAAGTTGTGTGTTGGTCCCTTTCCCTTTTCCATAAAGGTTATCTTTTAGTTGGGATTTTACTTTTAGCTCCATGGGCCAACTATTGTGGGGGGCCAGTACTAAAAGAAAGGAGAAATCCCCAAATCATAACTTCACAAAAGATGCCAGTTCATATTCTTTCTATGCTTTCTGTTATGTGGTTAGTATGTTCAAAAATATGCATACATGATAGTGACATGTAATTTTTTTTTTGATTTTGTTTTCTTAGTGATTTGGCTCAAAATAAACTGACTGGTGAGATACCGAGATTGATATACTGGAATGAAGTATTGCAGTATCTGTGAGTTCTAAATAAATTACTAGATCAACGTGCAATCATTTATTTTGTTTTCCTTAGAAGCTTATTCGTATTTTGGTACTTGGATTTTATAGTGGTTTGCGAGGCAATTCATTAACTGGGACCCTGTCTGCTGATATGTGCCAGTTGACTGGTCTTTGGTATTTGTAAGTCTCATGTCTCGATTAATTTTTTGAGTTTTTATCTACAATTTGTTAATAAATCTGTATCATTATTTAGCGATGTTCGGGGAAATAACTTGAGCGGCACTATTCCTGATAGCATTGGTAACTGTACAAGCTTTGAGATATTGTAAGCCTCATTTTTTGTAGATTTTAGTTGTTTTTTAGTGGCACAACTTGTTTTCACTTACTAGTTTGTTTGTTTTTTTCTGCAGAGATATCTCTTACAATCAGATCACTGGTGAAATTCCATATAACATTGGGTTTCTTCAAGTGGCTACCTTGTGAGTTTCTTCTTGTTACTCTTGCAAATATGTGAAATGTAAATATATGAAAGAAAATAAACGTGCAGAGGGAAGCTTGCTTTTCTATTGAAATAAACTTGGTCTTTTATAGCCTACAAGACCCAATGAAAATAAACCATAACTACCTAAAAACTAGCCATTACCCCTAGAAACTAGGACACATTCTTTTGTTCCCATTAATTCGGTCAGACACTCCATCCACTAATTGTTTACTATGCTACTTAAAACAAACTCAAACTACTAAATAATAAAATCCAAATATTAAAACCAAATAAAACTAACAAGTCAAGATTAATTCTCAACAGCCACGAGGCCAAGTTTTATGTAATGTTTTACATATATATTCTTTGCAAGTAAAATTTTGACGAGGGATCAATATATTGGTTGTGCACACTTTTTGATGTTTCAGGTCTCTTCAAGGTAACAAGTTAACCGGAAAAATTCCAGAAGTTATTGGTCTTATGCAAGCACTTGCTGTTCTGTAAGTATTTCTATCATTCTATTAAGTATTAATGCAACACAGTTTGGTATTTTGTGACTAATGATGCAAATCTTTTATCTATTTTGCCTCCAAGGGACTTGAGTGAAAATCAATTAGTCGGACCAATTCCTCCAATCTTTGGCAACTTATCATTTACAGGAAAACTGTAAGTATTGCCTTAATGTATGATGTAAAGGCTTCTGCTCTATGTTATGCTTACACATTATTCTACTGTCACAGATATCTTCATGGGAATAGACTTACAGGACCAATTCCACCAGAGCTTGGAAATATGACAAAGCTTAGCTATCTGTAAGTGCAGCTCTTAGACTTAATTTGTTTAACATTCATGGTCTTGTTCCTATATTAATAAGTTGCCATGTTTGTGATTTTTCAGGCAGTTGAATAATAACCAGTTCAGTGGTGGAATTCCTGCTGAACTAGGGAATCTTGATCAGCTTTTTGAATTGTGAGTCCTTCATTCTGCTCTGGTATAGTATAAGCACTTCTAGACTTGTGTTAATAATATTGATTACTCATGTTCTTTTAGGAACCTTGCACTCAACAACCTTGAGGGGCCTATTCCTGAGGAAATCAGTTCTTGCACTGCTTTAAATCAACTGTATGACTAATAAATGTGCTTTTCATTGATATATGCTATATATAGTTGATAATTCCATGTTTACATGCAAATTATGTTTGACCGACTTCTTACTTATTTAGTCATATCCTTTCAGCAACGTGCATGGAAACTTACTCAATGGTTCCATTCCATCCGGATTTCGTAATCTAGAGAGCCTAACTTATCTGTATGGGTTATTTCTTTCTAATTTGGGTTTATATCAGCTTACGTCAAATTATTATACGTTAACAAATTGCCTTGTTAAACGCAGAAATCTATCTTCAAATAACTTTAAGGGGTTTATACCAATTCAGCTTGGGAGAATAATCAATCTAGATACATTGTAAGTTCATGTTGCAAGTATCTTATGCTCTTTTATCAATATACTGTAGTCTAACATACAATTTTTTTAAAAAATTTATCCAGGGATCTTTCCAGCAATCATTTCTCTGGACCCGTTCCTGCATCTATTGGCGATCTTGAGCATCTTTTGACATTGTACGCAATGTGTTTTAGATCTTAAATGTAACTCAAAAATTGCTTATTGACTTTCTTTTCTGTTATGTTTATAGAAATTTGAGCCATAATCTCCTTGTGGGTCCAATACCTCAGGAATTTGGGAACCTTAGAAGTGTCCAAATTATGTAAGCTTCTTGAATTCACTTTTACCTCATAGTGTGTTTTCTGCTTTTCCAAACCATCCTCAGTATATTTGTTTTTTCTGGTAGTGACATGTCTTTCAACAAACTCCATGAGGCCATACCAGTAGAGATGGGCCAGCTGCAAAACATCATGTCTCTGTACGCCATTTTTTTTTTGGCCATTATACTCGTATATTCTTACACTGATGGAAGGAATTCTAACACCTTAACCTATCTATTATGATCTAATTGCAGCATCTTAAACAACAACAGTTTGAACGGAGAGATACCTAACCAATTATCCAACTGTTTCAGCCTTGTTAATCTGTAAGTTTATTCGGTTATATTCATCCTTGTTATTATATACATGTAGGTGATTTTTCCCTCACTGACGAATATGATATTTGTTATTTTAATTGGTGATCTCCCATGCTAACTAATCGTCTTCTTCGCATCAGAAATGTTTCTTACAACAACATATCCGGGGTGGTGCCTCCTAGTAGAACTTTTTCACGGTTTCCACCGGATAGGTAAATTATTGTGTTTTTTTGCTGACCTCCCTCCCCCCTCTGATTTGAAGTGTGTTTGTTCAGTTTTCCTGATAATATATGTTATGTATTGTCTGCTTGCAGCTTTCTTGGAAATCCTTTGTTATGTGGGAACTGGTTAGGTTCCATATGTGACCCATATTCACAAAAACAAAGAGGTATCTATTCAGGTCTTGTATTCAATTATTCATCCATGTGTTGAGTGAAAGTCAGCGGTATATTAATATTTAAGTTTCTACTGCAGCTTTCTTTTCCAGAACGGCTGTTGTTTGCATGACGTTAGGGTTTGTGGTACTTGTAGCCATGGTGATACTGATGATTTTAAGATCAAACAAACCCAAACAGTATATGAAAGAAACGACCAAGGGCTTGCAAGGTTTGTGCTGTTCTTTACCAGAGGTGGCAATCCAGTTCATCTTGCTACCTCTAATCTTACCAATGAGCTTTTAGATAGTTTAGCGATTTTTAATATCAGGCTTTTTGCCAGGTCCTCCAAAACTTGTAATTCTTCACATGGATTTGGCAATTCACACGTATGATGATATTTTGAGAATCACAGAAAATTTCAATGAAAAGTACATTATAGGATATGGTTCTTCAAGCACCGTTTACAAGTGTTCTCTAAAGAATTCCCGGCCTATTGCAATCAAGCGGCTTTACACCCAGTACCAGCACAACTTTCAGGAGTTTGAAACTGAGCTGGAGACTATTGGCAGCATTCGACATAGAAATCTTGTGAGTCTGCATGGTTATTCCCTTTCGCCCACTGGAAACCTCCTCTTCTATGACTACATGCCAAATGGTTCTCTTTGGGATCTTCTTCATGGTAAGTGCATGATGCTACTTCTATGTTTGTTTTACTTGGTAGGTTGGGTTACGGGTCAAAACAAGTTTTATATGCCGATTGATAAATGTTTATTGTCTGTCTTAAAGTTCTTCATAAATATTTAATGTATTAATTTTGATTTCAATAGATTTTTTCCTTAATCAATGATGCGAATAAAACAATTTAGCCCATGGTATGCGTAAAAAGTAGCCTGTCAACCTTTTTGACTAATTAGACTCGTTCAACTAACCTACCTAATTAAGAGAACACAAAACAATATCAACCCATTAAGTTAGCATGTCTAACTTCATTGATAAAAGACTGCTTTTTCTTTAATGAAATTACAACTTGCATGTTAATATAGTTAAAAGCGCTTAATGTGTTATTTACTATGACAGGACCATCGAAGAAGGTGAAACTTGATTGGGAAACCCGTCACAGGATAGCAGTGGGAGCTGCACAAGGACTAGCTTATCTTCACCACGATTGCAGCCCAAGAATCATTCATAGAGATGTGAAATCATCAAATATTTTGTTGGATGAGAATTTTGAGGCTCATATATCTGATTTTGGCATTGCAAAGTCTCTTCCGACGACTAAAACCTATGCGTCAACTTATGTTCTCGGGACGATTGGCTACATAGACCCTGAGTACGCTAGGACTTCTCGGCTTACTGAAAAATCAGATGTGTATAGTTTTGGTATCGTTCTCCTGGAGTTATTGACTGGAAAGAAAGCTGTTGACAACGAGTCTAACTTGCATCAACTGGTACCAACTAATTTCTAATCCTTTTTTTTAATATAGCTTACTTCTTATACTAAGGATTTCTTACGAATGGTGAATCTTTTCCGTTTACTAATAATTATGCTGATTTTGGCAATATGGACTATAGACCCAGTCCAAAATATGCCTTTGTATTTTAGTGTCTTGAATTTTGTTAAATGATTTACATTTTTATGGAATCAATATTTGTTATTTCAACGATAATTAAAGCATAACTTATTTTTATATTCTCAAAATGGATCACAAGGTGTCTTGTTCGATTTGCCCATACTTGCCCAAACCTGTTGATGTTCCAATCTTGCCATCTCTGCTGTTAGGCATCTACAATATTTTTAGCTGCGTATCTTTCATATGCTTAAATTGTGCTGACATTTTTCAGATATTGGCAAAGGCTGATGATAATACAGTGATGGAATCAGTTGATCCAGAAGTGTCGGTTACCTGTATTGATTTATCACAAGTTAAAAAGACTTTTCAACTTGCGTTGTTATGCACAAGGCGTCATCCTTCTGAGAGACCGACAATGCATGAGGTTGCAGGGATCCTGCAATCCTTGTTGCCCTCTGCTCTAGGTACAAAAACAAATTTGGGTCCTGAAAAAAAGACATCGGAGTATGCACAATATGTGATAGGAGATGGGCATCCTCCTCGGCAGCAGGATGACAATTCTTCAGATGCTCAATGGTTTTTCAGGTTTCGCGAACTTGTATCAAATAATACATTTTAGGATATAGTTTTGGAACTACTTTTGGGGGCGGTGTTATCTTTTGGCTGGCTTTAGTTACAAGTTATTGATAATATCAGATTTAGGAACTAAAGGCTTTTATGTTGTAATGTTAACTTATGTTATTGTACTTGTAATTTTGTAAAACTGGTTCACAGGCTGTAGTTCAATCTATTTTGTTACGTTAGCCTTATTTCTGTTTTGTGGTGCTATGTTGTGGCTCATTCTTTGCTTGATTGCCAGTTCTTTACATCAAACCCTGGCTCAAACCATCACCTTACAAATATCTGAACATAAAGAATGTTCAAGCATGCTTTTACCATTTTTATGTCTGTAGCTGTATGATTTACTTGTAATTTATGTAGATTTATCTGCTGAATCAACTGAAAAAGCACGGTTACTTCAGAAGAAGCCTTAATTTTCTTTCCTTCAATGGGACCTGCCACTGATAAAACATGTACAGTTACATTTTGGCCTTTCTGCCAAAGAACGACCTATGCGAGATATGGCTCCGTGTGTTCTTTAGTCCTTTTGCTGATCAACCTGCTGATAAACCAAGCACATGTTTTCCCCAAACTCTAAAAAACAAAACAACAAAAAAAACCCGGTAGATTAATGGGAACCGCTTGATCCTATGTACCGAATTGGTACCCACATAACCCCCAGCAGGGATAGTTTTCGCCAAACATTGTTGACGTTAGACTATGATATGATTCCCCTCTTTTGTGTATTAAGGTGGTTGGCTATAGACGTTGGTAAGTAAGTAAATAATATTTTTATTACATATATTGATGATTTAC
This sequence comes from Erigeron canadensis, assembly GCF_010389155.1. Classification (NCBI taxonomy): domain Eukaryota; kingdom Viridiplantae; phylum Streptophyta; class Magnoliopsida; order Asterales; family Asteraceae; genus Erigeron; species Erigeron canadensis. The sequence continues at coordinate 29,470,349 of NC_057762.1, forward strand.
AGTTACACCATGGTTGGCCAGATGAGATGACTTGCCCTGTATAGGTTTTCGTAATCAGTTTCTCTTTAATGACAATGAGCTATTGTTAAAGCTTCCGCTGTGTCTTGTTAGTGATTATATCTCTATATATGGAAGTGGAAGCTCAAGATGATATTTGCACATTGCATGACTATCTTCAACCCCCAATACATTTCTAGACAACCTTCCATGCACACATATCCTGCAATGTAAGAGTAATGTGAAAACTATAGTTTGACATTTTTTTATTCCAAGCAAAACATTGTATCAAAAATATACTGGTCTTGCATTATTAGATATCAACTAACCGCTCAACATAGTAGCGTCTTAAACTGAATTCATTGCCCATTTGTTACAAGTGGAGATGATTATGTTGAGCAAATTTATCAGGAAGATACTTATTTTGAGTGCAACCCAACATGCACTTAAAGATTCCTTTTTACCCATAGCCTTTTCAGCTCGTTACCCAACCCCCCACGATCCAACCCAACCATTTTGCCTCCATGTATGACAACACCTTCTGGTTTGAGAATCAGTTGCAAGTGAAGGGAGCATCAAAACAAAGCTAATCCAGTGACAGGTAAAATTAAATTAATTCATCAAACATAACTTATGGATGTGAATTGTCTATTTCATTATTATTAGTGTATGGAAGCAAAAGTTTTCGGCCCAGGTCTATTAAGTTATAGTTTTCCTACTCTATGCAAGCTAGCCACATGTATGACAAATTTCAAATTTGTGCACTAAAATATCAATAATTGCCAATAACATTCTAGAAAATAAGTTTTGGTTATTTGTTACCTGTTTATGTTAGGCTATATTTTAACTTCAGTGGTCCTCCTATCAGTTCCACAATGATTCGGCTTCCCTACACATCTCTGTTCACACATGATGATGTTCACATACTTAAGACACGTTACGTTGCAAGAAGTTAGGACGAAAGTTATGAAACAAATTACAAATATGCTTAGAAAATATACCCTAAAGTCCTGCTGAAAAGATCTTGCCATGTTCTCCTTCAGCCCCTAAACACGTCAAAAATAGTATAAATAATCAATACTTAGAATTACTTGGAGTACGTTAACTTTATATAGAGATGTCAGGAGGTTATGTGAAACTAACCTTACTTACACGAGGTGGTTTTAGTGATGTTATAGTTTTCGTCTCAGATTCAGGTTTCAAAGAGAGCTTAAAACACAATGATAAAAAGAATGAGCTATGATAACTCCCAAAAGTAATTAACATTTTAAGATTCGTAGTGCTTACAGTATTAGTCTTTTACCTTCTTAAATAATTCTACTGGCGGCGAATAAGAATTGTGCTTTGTATTCAAAGTATATCCACCATCTTTGATTGGATATACCTGTGCCATAAGTACAATCTTTAAGTGAGTTGCAAGAAAAGAATATGCATAACATGTAAAATAGATATGTAGAGCTGTCTCTCCACCTTGTCATTAGAGCAAGCCTTAAAATTATTTGGTGATCTGCATTTATCCTTCTTTCCGGCATTTCCAGAGTTTTGGCTGCAACAAGTAATAGACTCAAAGTAAGAAATGAGTTATAGCAAAGTATAATGAAAATGTGTAGCAGCCGAAGATAAGTTAACCATTCAAATTGTACAATAGAAGGCCTAAATTCAAGTTGAAGGTTTTGACCTCTTCATAAGAGTGTCTTCACTCTTTGCAGGACCAGTACTATGCTTACGAAGTACCTGCATGAAGTACATGTTTGCCTGGCATGTTAAAAACTGATGAAATGATATAAAAATGCAAAGAAAAAAAAATGCGTATACAAACGAGCACACGCTTATGATATAAACAAGTTAAGTTAATAGCATACATTAGTAGGCTGAACTTGCATCGCCCGCTCATTTGTCTTCAAGTGAAACTCCTGTTATGCAATTAGTAAGGTCAAGGTTTAAATGCATCATGCAATGTATGATATCTTTCTGACTATATAAAAATGTGACTCAACACTATCATTTAGTTACTTGTAACAGTATGTGCCACGGTCGCAATAGATAACAGGTCCATACAAGTCATCTTTTAGTACAGGATAAAACGGGTCACACAGATTGTCCGAAAAACAAAAACACTTTTGATCCTAAACTTCTTTTCTAAGTAAGTAGGAGGACATTCGGTTAAAAAAAAAGGTAGGAGGACATGGAGATTACTAAATCAATATTAGAACAATAATCAAAATCTTCGAATGAAAGTGATATAGGAGGTTTATAGAATTTGAAATAGACTCTGGGTGTATTTACTGTCTTTCAACCTGATTGACCCATTCACCAAAAATTTTTTATTTGATCCATTTGACCCATTGGGATAAAACAACACCCAAATCGGCCCATTCTTAAGTATAAACATTGAAATGGCCACATCTACTCGCAACTTTATAGATTTTGACAACTTACTTGAAATTCAGTAGTAGGAGTCATGCTTTTCTTGCGTTGAGGCAATGTAGGAGTGTCGAGAATCTGCGACATATATACTTTTGTTAAATGTAGGTTACATGTAGAAGTGAGTTTTGAAAAAGATACTAACTAATTTCAAGTACTGACTTTTCTGTTCAATGGCCGTGCTTTAAATGCTTTTGGTTGTTGAACTGATTCAGATTTATTCTGGGACCTAAATGTCAAGAAAAATTAGTCATTGATTGCTGTTTTATAGAATGGCATACAAAATAAGCAGCAAAAATTCTGAAAAACACTACCTACGCCTTTGAGCTCTCTCTTCTGTTACCAACGCAGGTTTTTGTGGAGTAATAGTCTTAACTCTAGGTTTTAATTTGCCTTCCAACAGTTCAGCCTATGAAACAAACAGTCTTTCGAATTAAAGACTTTTTTTTGTTTGATGATATGAAGTCTAATTTGGTACTTTACCTTCTTGGTGGCCTTGTGCAAAAACGAAGCCTGGTGCTTCAATTGTGCAGCCTTACGTAGATAACCAATTTCAAGCTTCTGCCTTTTGGTGGCGTGGTTTTGACTTCTGATAGGAGATTGTAACTTTTCACTTGCGCTAATTAATGGCTTCTGCAACCTACAAGTTTATAATAACAAAAAAGCAGAAATGAGAAAATATAGTCGGATTAATAGGATCAAACGTTACAAGACTGAGATCACGACAATGCTTAACACCTTCCACTACTGCCAGAATGTATGTCGCACTCTTTACTTTGCTTAGCTAAATGACTGGCAGTAGGTTTCATGAACGATGAACCATTTGGTTTGGATACGTTGACTGTGGACTTTGACTTGGCTTTCGTGATGTCTTGAGGAATATGATTATAATGCTTCACACCTAAAAAGGTCAGAACAACGAAAACCCAATTTTCAAACGTACAACAATAACAAATATAGATATAGATACAAATTACAAAGAAACTTGACTCTAGAAAACAGGTAATGTCTAATTATGAATGTGCATAAATTGACCCGTACCTTTACATTTCAAATCCCTTGGGGCGGCTTTATGATCAATGTCGCCGTCTGAGATGCTGGATGAAGTGCTGGATGTACTAGTCTTTTTATGAGTTTCTTTCTTTGTGGAGCTAGTTTTATAACCTTTCATCGACATGGCTTTTGCCGCTTTCATCATTTTTAACTTCACTACAAAGGCTGAAACATCCAGATCAAATTATACATGCAGATTAGACCATATCGATCTGTGAGCTAAAAATGGAATTTAAAAACCAATGTAAACTCTTCGTTTTAATTATTTAACGACTGCAGATATCATATAAATATCAATCAGTTTATAAAAACCAAAACTAATCAAGTTTATAAAACCAGGGTCGTCTCAAATATATAAATATCAATCATCAGTTTATAAAACCAGGGTCGTCTTTAAGGGTATGCAAGTGATTCGACTGCATATGGCCTAAAAATTGCAGGGCCTCCATATTTTGACTAAAACCTAGTAATTGTTGTACATTGTTGATCATCTCTCATTGTTTTTAAGTAGGAATATGTTTTTGTTTTGTTTAATTTACTTGAAAAATAATTAAAACTAGACTTTATAATTATTTACATCATAAAAAACACATATTCAAACTCATTTCAAACACATATTATTGTATTATATAATATCATTTTCACTAACCTCTCAAAAACCAATTTAGACAAGTCTAACAACAATAAACATGACCCACATTGTTACATCATTCAAAAACACATAACAATCAAATGACATTAAAAAAAAAAAAAAACTTACGAGAAGGTGGATATTCATGAGCATAACAAAACCATGTATCAGCTTCATCAGCTTCAGATTGTGTCTCATCTTTATTAAAATCATAAAACTGGCATGCATCAAACTCATAATTCTCATCTACAAAAACATTATCATCATCGGACAAAAACGAACCAATCTCGTCTACAAATAAATCCATTTCGTCGTCCATTGTTTCCTCTAACACGTTGTAGTTCTTCATGAAAGACGTTTATTGATCAAAGGAAAACAATGAAAGAAGGTGGAATGTTGCAAATTTAAGCCATATATTAAAAGCAAGATGTATGATATATATATAGTCTCCTATTTATGATATATATTTGAAAATGAAATGAAAATTTTCAAAACAAATGATAAAAAGAAAGAAATGGAGAATTTAAGAATGAGATTTTTTTTGTCCAAGGGGATGGCGAAATTTACGTGTGAGGTGAAGGAAATCTAATACATACAATTATTTTGTGTTTGTGTGTTTTAATGTAGCGTCCACAGGCTTTTTGTTTTGTAATGGGACTTTTGAATATTAGTTGTGTGTCCACGTGACAAATAATACATCAAGACCTTCAATTACATATATAAAAATCTAATACTTTATACATCAAAACCACCCCATAAATTTTCGCATAATAAATTATAGATCTTAATACAACCAAATAATTTATACTAACAAGACTCTAATTAACAAAACCCAAAAGATAACTACCAATCCACTAACGATCATTCACCAGTTGATCCTACAACTAAAATTAAAAGAAATTAGTCGCATATCTCATAGTTAAAGAGACATCGAAAAAGGACTTGAAATAATAATCATATTACTTTATATTGCATATTCATCACCACTAAACTATTTTCATTAAAAAAAATGTTAATAACTTTAGGTGTTTTTAGAAGTTGAACACTGTGAAAAAGTATGATTATCGGGCACCCAATATATTATTCCTCAAATCGGGGAAGGTGAAGTGGAAATTTAAAGGTACAAATCCTTAGGGGTACAATTAACATAAGATTAACATAAAATTGAAATAATAGACTATTGATATGAAATGTATAATTATGCACGTTAAATGCAACTCTTAACATTTTCCAATAATAATACTTAAACTGATACCCGACGAAGCCTAACTACCAACACTGATTGTCGCATGTATTAATTGAAGTTTATGAATTAATTTATTAACTTAATTTACACCTAAATTTCAAGATTTTTCGAAATTGATATTCTACTATACATCGTGCGTGTGCGTTTTTAGTATTACACAACTTGACAGGGTCTAATATAGTTTTGTCAGGTTTTTAATTTGAAATTAACGTTGCCATGTCGATCACCTTGCATGTTGTGTACTGTCGATGCTACATCGTATATATATTGATCTGGTATTATAATGGTAATTGTAATGCTAATAATACAATGCAGATAGGTCCCACCCACCATTATTTATTGGTTTGACCCTTCTATGGTTTAACAATTTGGAAAAAATTTCATATATATCTCATCTCATTTAAAAGATATAATTACATATATGTCTTAGATGTAAGTTTTTAATGCTTAAATACAATGCTTTAAACATATATGTAATTATGTCTTTAAAATAGGACATATATAAAAATCTTCGTAACAATTTCACCTAATATCACAGATGTTAATACTTAATAATTTAATAGAACCAAAAAGGTACAAGTTACTTTAGGCTTGCTTTAAATTACTATGGTTATTTTCCTCATTCACAAACACACCAGGCCTATAAATTTGTGTAATTTGTCTGATATGAGTGATTGACCAAGTCTGTCTTTATCCCGTGATATTGAAAAAAATATGTATTTATTTTCAAGCGTGCAAAGTCACAATAAATATTTTCATGGGTCGTAGCATACTTTGGGCGTCGAAGTGAATTTTAAATTCTGAAATGAAGGACTAGATATTATGTTGATAAAAGTGACATACAACACTTTATTTTATGCAAAATGATAAATTCTCTTAAAAATCTTTCTAAAATCATAAATAGTGATATGTGTTATCCATTAATTCTCTTTCTTAATCTTATCTTCTGATTTTTCTAAATGTCATCATCCAATAAGTAAAAGGATTTTTAAACTGTTTTGTTAGGAGGTTTAATCATTTCTATTATTTTATATATCTAACTTTAATAAAATTAGTAGTTACCATGGATAAAAGGTCTGAGTTAACAACAATAATAGATATGATTATGCATCCAAAAGTTTGTGAGAAAGTAAAGTAAGACTATCTTCAAAGGAGGGGACTTTCTCAAGTTTAAAATAACTTGAGGGTAAAATTGAAATGTTATTGATCATTTGATTAAAATCAATAGTCAAGAGTCATTTATCATTTTTTAATCTTGACTATTAATTTTAAATCAACCGTCAAAATCATCTAATTTTACTCCTCAAGTTACCCCTAAGTTGAAAAGATCTTAACTCATGTCCAAATCAGCAGTACAAAAACATAATTTGTTGCTGTTACATTGTCAAGTTAACCATATACTAACCTTGCAATATGAGAAAATTAACTAGTTACAATTTAACATGCGAGGTTCAATTATTATTAGTATAATAGTATTAGTAAAATAAAACTAGTACTCCCATCGTCTGATTTTAATTATCAAGTTTTTTTCTTACAACTTGACTGTAAATATCTTTGTTTGTGTTATATATTAATTTGATGAAAGTTATATCAATGAAAAGTACATTTAAACTCAATCAATTCATATATGTTATATCGAGTTTTATATAACAAAAACAAAAATATTTACAGTCGAAGTTGAAAAAAAAAACTCAAAAAGTCAAACTAGGACACTTGATATGAAACAGATTGAGTATTACATTATTATAATAATTTCTATACTATTTATATAAACAAACTACCAAAAAAAATTTAACACTCTACCTTTAAAATCTCTAATTTACCCTTTTAATCTATACTACCATTTAACACTTTTTCCCTAAAATTTCAAAAATATCCTTAAAAAAAACAACATTCCCTTCTCTGAAGTTACTCACATAGTATACTAAAAAACACACATGCATTAAATTTAATAATCGATCAACATAAAAAACGTTCACTCTAAAATAACAACTATGGTTTGCACTTTCAGCCGGACTAAGAAACATTTGAGTTGAATCATACATTCCAGTAATAACACAATACCGCTACTTCCAACTTTTTTTTCCTATGTCCCGCCATATCGCGCGGGCACAAGGCTAGTTATAATACCAAATAAACTATCATTAAATATTTATAGTTTAATGGTTGAGCACCAGTTTTTCATGCTGGAAGTCTCGAAAGATATTTCACAAATAAAGTTCTCCAGTGAAGCAGGTTTGAGTCCTGCAGAGGGGGCATGGTTTTACCCCAATTAAATGTCGTGCTTTCGGGCGGTTTAGTTGAGGTTTATCCTACTATTAGGTATTGAGGGTGATGGGGCTCTCTAGCGTAAACCCGGTTAAGATAACGTAAGTTAGATCTCTTGTTGCGAGCAAATGATCACCCTTTCAAAAAAAAAATAAATAAATAAAATAAATAAATAAATAAAATAAACTGTCATTAAAAAAATGAAAAAACAGTAGTAGACGCTCCTAGTTAGTACGGACGGAAAAGGGAAGGGGCCGGAAGCAAGGAAACGTGCTATACGAAGACAAAATTAATATTGTTTAAGGCTCCATGCGGTGGGTCCTCATCATTGTTTGATTTCTAAATCATTATTCCCCTTTTACATCTTTTATCCTATAAAGTGTAACACTACCAGGCAAAAAAGTGTAACCCTACCAGAGAAAGAATTAGTGGTGACGTCGTCACTAATATTGCGAGTCCCATGTTTGTAATGGTAAATCTGACAAAGAAATTATTGGGTCCCCTGTCAGAATATTAACGGTTACGTCGCCGCTAATGCTTTGGTCGGATTGACTTTTGCCTGGTGGTGTTACCATGTGCCATAAACTTTAGTAACTCCATCATTGCAATTGTTTTAGCCCTTTAGCAAAATCAGAAGATAGTTTTAATTATTTTTACAATTTTACTGCGTAGTTTATCTATATCTATATCGGATCTAGGATTAAGATTCCCTCAAGTTATTATAACTTTACCTATAAAGTTGAGAGCATCTCAACCATTAGATTGAAATTAAGGGTTAAGATTCAAAAATCAAGTTTGAATCTTGACACTTGATTTTAATCTAATGGTTGAGATGTTCTCCACTTTATAGGTAAAGTTATTGTAACTTTAGGGAATCCTAATCCATCTAGATGGATCCATCTATATCTATACTACTTAATAAAGAGAAAGCCCTACACTACTATATAAAAATTATACCCCTATGTTGAAAATTTTACAATTTTGGGACATGCAAAATTAACATTTTATCCTTAATTAATTAACTTACACAACCATTCCATAATCTTTTAAAAGATATTCACCATCCCTAAAAATCAAATATCTTTGTATCAATTACTAACATCACTTGACGCCGACGTTACCACATCGCAACTAATGTCATCGCCGCCGCATTGTGCGAGTACCATGCTCGTAAAAGGAAAATAATAAAGGTATCATAAGAAATGATGGATGTACCATAATGTACAAGTTTTACATCATACTTCATAAACATGTAATGAATAGTTGTGATAGATTTATTGATTGTTGTACGAATATCAACTCCTTTTATAAAATAACTAGCCTTAGTGAGGGGGAAGGGAGTCATGTAGTGTTATTTTTCAACTCTCCCAAATCTTACCAACCAAAATACCACCAACTCATTTTCCCTTTTCCAACCTCTCAACCAACCATCCCAACCATTTTTCATGGCATTTATCACTTTCTCAACCCTCCCAAATTATTTTTTTTCTTTTTTATTTAACTTAATCAAATTTTTTAAACAAAACAATATAAATAAAACATAAACCATACATAGTAAAATTAAACAAAGTTCATTACATACTTAAACAAATAATAATAATAAAAAAAACGTTCGAAACATGAAAATAAACGATAACTAAGTAGATAGATTGAAAACATAAAAATCACTTATTAAACTCTCACCCATACTTTGCCGCAATCGAACCTTTTTGCTCAAGCGCCCACACTAACATTTTTTGATTGGTGAGGTGTAATGATATTGAGGTTGAGTAGTCGGTGGTGACTCGGGAGTATAGTATTGCAAGGCTCGACTTGTTGAGGTTGATATTGAGGCGGTGCTACTTTTCGCGGTAGACGAAAGGTGACTTGTCCCGGTGCGACATTTTTTTTTATTAAGCAACGGCTACTTAAAAAGAGTAATTTTTTTTAATGGCTGCTGGACCCTACCTCCACACGCTCCCCAACGATCAAAATGCTTCAACCCGCCACCAGCTTTAAGCCCGCCCAAACCGAGTCCTTCTTCAACCCGCACCCATAGCGGCGGCGTGCCTGGGAGGGCTGCTTCAACCCGCACGCAACCCGTGCTCCACTCCTCTTCCCCTGACAGAATGGGTGATCTTTAACCGAATAGTTTATAGATGTGACATTATAAAAAAAGTTTATAGGAAGGTCAATGTCCGAATATGATATCAGTGGACATCAAGAGTGGTGCGCTTTAACAAAAGCGTGGACAACTTTTGTAGATGTTCATGAATCCGGGATGACGAGCACGGCCATACTAGTGCTCCCTTTGGCAATGAATATATAATGATAAATTATTAGTTTTATTTCACCAAGCTTAGCAAATGAAATCATGGCTCAACGGCTATAATTAAACTGCCATTGATTTCGTTAAGTTAATTGAGAAATATATATACTATGTCATAGTACGTTCAAAGTGCAAACTACTATGTCATACATTATTTTCTGCAATTTATATCTATAATAATAACAGTATAACACTACGTTTATGATACTTATTATTGTTTATTGAAATCGAATTAAGTATGTGTGTACTCATATATAACGTATTAACGTACGATAAATCACTACTATCCCATATGAAACACATTATTTAATTTTTGACATGAGGGATGCAAATTTGACGATAATAAAGTTAGTTATGATGGACGTCATAACGTCATCTATTTTTGATTATATTGGTCAAGAATGATGTACTTAATTTGTCCAAAGACGGCAATTTTAATGTTACTAATAACTTGAATTAGAACTGGCACAAGGGTTTTGATTAATGCTCCTAATTGAATACCTAAGAAGACTTTTTGTTTTAAATAAATGTTTTTATAAAGCCTTAATTTACTACACCTTTTCTGGAAGGGGAGTTGATATATCTACATTACTTTTTAGCCATCTACAACAATTGTACATATTTTATAGCACAATATACAACTGTTCGATGTATATATTTTGTAGATGGCAAAAAGAAGTTATAGATATATCATTTCCCTTTTTGGAATGATAATCCTTCAACGACCATATGTTTTGTTGGGGTTAAATGATGATAAATCATCTTAGATTGTTGAATTTTTACATCTTATCTATATTTACCGCCTAATAAAGCAAATGACTCATTTTTTTTAAAACTTTGAAAAATCAAAAACACCTTTTTCATTTAGTCAATAATCTAAACATCTCCACTTAATGTATTTATAGTACCTTTGATGAAATAATTTACAATATAGATCCTTCAATTCATTAATATAACTACACTACCACCTTTAACATCAATTGCTTTTACATTCGTCACCATTGCCGCCACCACCTCCGCCACCTGTCGCCACCACCATCACCCCACTGACGCCGCATTGCATTGCATGGACATAGGCTAGTTTATACTCCTTTATAAAGCAAAACACCCTTTTTATTTTTAGTAATTTCTGTCTTTGAAATATCAAAATTACGCTTGGACATTTCCTTTTATGTTCGCTAATTACACTCTAAACCTTTATTTTAATAATTAACACTTTAATCCCTTATCTTCTAAAAATTTATACTATCACAATAACATAAACCTACACCACTTGACACCGCCGCCACCACCCATCACCGAAACCACTAGACCGCCTTCCCCACCACCGCCGCCGCATTGCGCGGGTACCATGCTCGTTATACTATAAAAAGAATAGCCTTTTTTATTTTTGGTAATGTTGAAAATATGTAATATTTTCACTTAACACTCTTTAAAATACTTTCATATACACTATCCTCTTAACATTAATGATTAAATTATACTGCCAGTCCTTTATCATTTAAAATATGTTAATTAACCTTTTACATCAATTATATACACAACTCACCGCCGCTATACCACCAACAGTCGTCCAACCATCACACCGTCACCGTCACGACCACCGCTGCATAGCACGGGTACTGTGCTAGTTTTGATAAAGCTTGGTTCTTTTTTTTGAAGTTATAAAGCTTGGTTCTTGTTTGTATAATTTCAACAGTCCTAAATCGTTTCGAGCCAATTAATTTAACTCTTAATGTCAGATTGGTCAAGAGCGTTCTTTTAGTGTCATTGTAATTCAAGTAAGGAAAAAAAACAACATATAAAAGTTAAAAACAACATCTATTTCCATTATTGACGTATTTTTCTTGTTATATACATTGATTGTTTTGTATTGTTCTTCGAGCCTTTATATTTAAGAAGTTTAGGGTTATATCTAGCAGAATTAAGACGCATAGATGATACAGTAATACATAATATGACATAGATGAGCTCTCTTCAGTTATGTGATGTTAAAACTACAATGAAATTCTTATCCATTTTGTCACGCGAGAGAAAAACAAAAATTGTGTACTAGGATCATTTCATTAATTTGTTATTTAAACAAACAAATAAACAATATGATGGGTCAACCCGCCCAAAAGTGTGAAATTTTGCTCACGGGCGCACGGCACACCTTTCCAGCAACATGAGAAATATAGTAGTTTAATGAAACTATTAAAGAGAACTTTTATCGGACAATAATCCGACAAGAAATATTTGGTTCTTGCATCTGTAACTTTAGCTGTATACCTTGGTCCTATTATTATGGTTTGAGGCCTTGATGCTTGAATAAGTGACTAAATTTATAAAACTTTTAACCAACTTATTTTGGGTGTGTTGGTCATTATTTTGCTTTTTTTTTTTTTTTATTTTATGAAAGGCCTTTGCCTGTTATTTTATTAATCCAAAAACCTCATTACACAGCATTAAAAGAAATCACTTGGACATTCCCAAGTAATACAATGTATACCATTCACTATCACTATTAATCCACTACTATACTATCCTATCAACCTAACACTCACACAATATATACTGTACAATTTATCCACTTGACATCTAGATATTCCATTTTTGCTTTAGCTCCCTATAAGCATTTCCATCCTTCAAGTTGAGCCTGACTAATCTACACTTGATGACATCCAGAATCTGCTCCTTCATCAATTTCTCCTTTGAAACGCAATTTTTGCTAAACACTCTTGCATTCCTTTCCTTCCAGATCATATTAACACAAGCTGCAAGACATAATCTTTGAACAACACTGCTCACAGTATTACTATTCTTCTTATTAGTATACCAAATTTTAATATCCTGTCATTTAATTATTTGGTGCCCTCTGATATGATCCATCATAATAATCTTCATTTCATCCCAAATGTACTCAGAATAATGACACTTAAAGAACAAATGCTCAAGTGAATCATGCTCATTCTCGCACAATGTACACAAATAGTTCTTTGTAGGATACCACTTCAACAATCTTTATAATTCCTATTCAAATTAGGCACTGCAAACTTTCTCAGACCAGGGACCTTTTGCACCCACTCTATAGGCCATTTCCAATTACCATCTTCAATTACTTCTTTGACAGTCACATTTTCCTTGATCTGTGCATCTTTTAGCATCCCTTCAGTAATGTGATCACTAAGAGGACTCATAGGACACCACATATCATGTAGCACAGCAGTTTGCTCTCCACTTCCAATCTTGCTAATGCAATGGCTTCTCATGATCGGTCTTTGCTTTGGGATGAGTTAGCGGGGAGTTTTACTCTCAAATTCTTAGGTTCAAGCCTTAACAATAGAGAGTTCTTTTCCTCGAGTGTTTGAATGAGATTTATTCGTCGAGCGAGTTCTCTAATGCGGACCTGGTTAAGATAACATATGTTAAATCTCTAGACATTTGTGAGTAATTCACATTTTCTAAAAAATTTTATAAAACTTTTATTATTACAATTTTGATTTGTTAATGATATACAAACGAATGTAGGGTAACTCACAAACAAACAACAAATTAACTAATACTCGTATAGTCGTATACAACCTTAAACCATACCCATTGGGCTACCAAATTTCCTCCAAAATCCTTCCCACTTGTTCACGACTTCACTCAGCCAACTATAAGTTGGTCAATTTATTTCATTTTTGATGTTTTTAGTGATTTAAGTGGATTCAAATTTGTTTGAAGAGTTTGTAAAGTTGAATTTATATATTATAAAATTGGTTTTGGTTGGGATGTTAATGTGAGTGTAAAAATTAGTCTTAGTGGATTTGGTAGACAGAAGAGATAGAGATAAGCTTTTTAATGAATGATATTATTGGCTTGAGTTACGAATGAGGATGGTCTTACATGTACAAAATAATCAAATACCTAAGAAAATTTACAAGTGTAAATAAAAAGTCTAGAAGTCATACCAATATAATTGCATGAATATGAACTAACAAATGTGTAAACAAACTATCTAGATATATTATTGAGCATTAACAAACATAATTTGAACGAACACGAGATATGTTCATATTCGTACATTTAGTAACTATTATTGACCGTTTTATTAGACTTTTAGTTTGTTTACAACCCTACTTCCAATCTACCAAGCTAAAGAGTGCTAGACCACATAGAGTAACACTAAGACTAGCAAATCAACCCATGTAAAAATTGAAACCTTGTTAGCTAATCATTTATTTAAAACTTTCATTGTTGATGATCGTTGTACATAATATGGAAAACCTTTATCAACAAAGTTTCATTTACATCAAAAATCACAATGTTCAGTTAATCTTCTTAATGATATATCTTTGTAAAAATAATCCTTCTAATAACATTATGACACTATTCAAAAGATGAAACTTGGTTAAATTTTTTAAGAAATTACACATAGCTTGTTGTCAATAAGACGATAATGCATTCTGTATGATTGTGTATGCAACCTTCGAAAGTCCCATGGAATTTGTCGAAATCCCATCGCCATTGAAATATTAATTAAGTTACAATGAGTCAATGAAATATAAATTTAAGACACCCTTTTGAATCACTCTTTACAGTTTACACAAGCTAACGAGAATGGGAAGCAAGTGTTGAACATGTTTACCACAAATCAAGTTAATGGATTTGAGAATCTTAATGGTGTAATTCAAAAAAGTTGTATCTAACCTATTTTACATTTTCTATATAACCAGATTTCTACGTTACATCAAAATCCCGACACCATGATATTTTATGACCATCTACCCATTTCAAGTTATTTTATTTTGACTAAAAATTGATTTCTCTTTTATCCACATATACAATCTGACCTTTGTTAAATGATATAGGAATTGGGTATTATTGTTATTGTTGTTATTGATATGACAAGATTATATATAATATCTATATATAAACAATATGTACTAGCGGTCGACAAATTATAAACAAAAGAAAAGTCTAAAAATATTTAGTCATCTATAACAAACGTACAAATTATAATGCATAGAATACAACTGAATAATACAGATATTATTGTAGATGTATAATTTTTGTTATAGGAATATCATTTCCTTTTTACAATAACTAATAACAACCCAATCTAAACTATATTTTTACTATAGTTATATAAGTTTGGGTTGCTAGTGATCATTTTGTGAAATGCAACATTAGAAGTTCAAAACTTTGGTTGCAACCTAAGCTGCTCCACCAACTTGATTGCCAACTTGGGTTGGTGTTAGTGTCAATTTCCTTTTTATTACTAAAGTTTTTATCTAGGTTGCCAATAGGAATCGTAACCCAAATCTAAGATCTTGATTGAAAATGAGGATTTATATATATATATATATATATATATATATATATATATGGGAAAGATAATTTGAGACCAACTAAAAAGTCCAAAAAAGGACCATTGATTTTCGTAAGTTACACACCACCATCATGATCTACTACGATATACAAGACTTTTTTGTAAAAACACTAAGACTTTCCGGCGACGGGCCCACCAGAAAATCATGTGTAAGCTAACTTACACATGTGTAAGTACACTTACACATGTGTAAGTTAGCTTACACATGATTTTCTGGTGGGCCCGTCGCCGGAAAGTCTTAGTGTTTTTACAAAAAAGTCTTGTATATCGTAGTAGATGATGATGATGTACAAAAATCAATGGTCCTAGTTGGTCCTAAAATAAGAGGTGATCTTAAAATATCTCACCCCTATATATATATATATATATATATATATATATATATGATGAGAATATTAGGTTGTTAGGTATCTAAGCTTAAATGCCAGAGACTCACATATTAATTTTTTAAACCATAAAAATCATGGACCTAGACATTTATTCATTAAACAATAAATATTAAAATATTAATATGTGAAGGATTTTACATCTAAGCTTAGGTGTAGGACAACCTTATATTCCCTTTTCCCTATATATATATATGGGGAGGGTTATATATACTAGGGACACTTGTAAATTTGAGGTCACTTGGGATAGATCTGGACCATCCATTTCCAAGATCTGATCAAAAACATGGAAGGGCAAAACTATCTTTTACGTCCACTAATATAAATAGGCCAACTCCCTTCCATTATAACATAACCCTAAAATCCTCAATCAACAACTGAGCGCCTTTGTCGTTTTCCAACAACCGGCAACCGGCGTCGTTCTCCAACTACCACCATATACATCGACAATCTGCCATCACTGCCGTATTTCTCAATCAAATGTATCAATCCGGCAACCGGAAAGTAATCCTATAGGGGAAATTTTAAGAATCCGACCACCTGAGTTTTGATACTCTAAAATTGCAAATTGCAAATCAAATTTCGGCCGCCGGTGACTACTTATCAATCAATATAACACCGTCGTCTCTTCTCATTCCGGCGAATAATCCTCTCTGAATAATTTTCCTATTTCTGAATAACCCCTTATATATTATATATATAGTATAAAGATAAAATGAGAACTAATAAATTGTCGAGGACTGTGAGAACCATTTTTCATCCTTTAGATTAAATAGATCAATGGCTAAGATAATTTGATGGCATTTATGTAATTATTATAAAAATAATTAATTTATAAATAATTTAAATCTGAAAAAAGGGCATAGTAGGAATATTGAAAAAAAGAAAAGAAACGGAAAGCACTCATCACGTACTACAATAGTACAATACTACAACATTATGAAGTTTGAATATTTATTAAACTAATGTCAAGCCTTAAAAACAGATCATAAATTTGGCTTCATTTTTTTATTTTAGAAAAAATTATACGACACTGCATAATTTTTTTTCTTTTTCAAGATTGCCACAATGAACTGCTCCTAGTATCTTAATACCGATAACTATTAACATTTTAGCTTTGGCTATATATAAATTATATTCAATATATGAGGTATGCAAATGTGATTTAATAAATTTTTCTCATCTAGTTTTTTTTTTATAATCTTGAATAGTTCACATATGACGACTTTAGTATATCTTCAAAGTGTACATAGGTGTACATATAAATTGCATATGTGAATATGTGTACATTTTCGAGGTGTACATAGGTGTACATATAAATTGGATATCTACATATGTGTATATTTTTAAAGTGTACATAGATGTCCATATAATATACATACGTAAAAATACTATAATGTTTTTTTGCTATAAAATTATTTTTGGTATGTGAGGCATGTACGTACATGTGAATTTTTAAAAAACTTTTTTTTTGCTATAAAATTTGCATATGTACATATGTGTATATTTTGAAGTGTACATATAATTTGCACATGTAAAAATATTGATTTTTTTTTATTATAAAACATCTAATTTAATAAGTTTATGGGATAATTATAAGCAGGTCAATCACTTACGTATGTAGTCAATTAATATATGACATGTTATGGCCTTTTTGGTATTTTAGTTTAATAAAATTGTATTAAATTGACGTGCACTAGTTAGATCAGTCAACGTTGATGATTTAGTTGGCATTGCTAAAAAAATTTGAAAAAAACATCAAATTAATTAGGCATGAATTTGATGGCTCGCTCAAATCAAATCTCGCAAGTAATATATTGGAGCACAAACGGTTATAGTAGAGAGATTTGTGGGATTGTTATTTAATTATTTTTAATTTAAATTATAAATACAAATGTACAATACTACCCTCATAGGTAAAAGTTCTCGCAGTTCTCAACAAACATATATATATATATATATATATATAAAGGTAAAGTTATTTTGAGAACCTTTTTTTTGCGAGAACCTTTGAGAACTTTTCAAATCAAGCCCAACCGGTGATTGTTCTTTACATGAAAATTATTTTTTGATTGTTTTCTGAATAACTTATGTGTAATTTTAAAGTTTATAATTGTGTGGAGGCATTGATTATCATCCGTTATACAATTATGTGGAAATTTGGATTCTTGATCACATGTGCACGTATATTGCTATGATCACATGTATGCAATTCGATCACATGTAATCATAGTAATATTTATGCACATATGATCAAGAATCCAAATCTCCATATAATTATATAACGGATGATATTTTATGCCTCCACACAATTATAAACTTTAAAATTACATATAAGTTATTCAGAAAACAATCAAAAAACAATTTTCATGTAAAGAACAATCATCGGTTAGACTTGATTTGAAAAGTTCTCAAAGGTTCTCGCAAAAAAAAGTTCTCAAAATAACTTTTCACTATATATATATATATATAGGGTGACAATCAAATGAGAACCAACTTAAAATGAGAATAAATAAGAACACTTAAAAACTACATTTTGATGCATTAAAAGTCCATAAAACTGACATAGTGCATAACTAATTATCATTATTTAAGTGTTTAACAGCACATGGATCCGTCAAAATCGAAAAAAATATTGTTTTTTGTTGGATGCATCATTTTGATAATATGTATCCAAGATGGATGCACAAAACAAAAAACGTGATTTTTTCTATTTTGAAGGATCAATGTATTGTTAAACACTTAAATAATGATAATTAGTTATGCATTATGTTAGTTTTATGGACTTTTAATGCATCAAAATGATGTTTTTAAGTGTTCTCACTGTTCTTATTTTAAAAGTGTTCTCACCGGAATATATATATTTGATGTATGCATATAGAATTGGACTGAAATTGTAAAGAAACTTGTAAACTGACACAAACATGTAAAAAAACAAACATGTAAAAAAAAAACAGATTTCTTTTAACTCTGAGTGTAGTAGATTCCAATTCACACCAACCAACCAAAAGAATCACTCCACATTCAAGCAAAATACATACACAATCAACCCATATTTTTTGTTAACCAAAACAAAACCAACCCAAATGACCCAAACCACATCTCAAACACTCCAAAACACCACTTTACAAGATGACCCAAAATCCAAACAATCTTCTTCTTCATCTTCATCATCAACAACAGGTATGAGATTAATAGTCCCTTTACAAGGTATAGTACAGGGCAGGGGTGGCTTAATCTTGGGCTCTGTTATCCCATGTGCCATGTTTTATTTCCTACAGTTTTACTTGAAACGACGTCGTTCCAAAACATCGGATACTCCGACGACATCTCGGTCGAATACAGAGGACATGTTGTCTAGGACTGTTTCCAGGTCGAATTTGTTGTTGTCGTCACGTGGGTCAATTGGAAGGCCACATGTTTCTTCTAGAGTTTGTTCTATTGCCAAATCGAATGAGGATTCGCCTTATTATTTTGGGTTGGATAAGGTGAAGGATGATGAGTATCATAGATTCGAGAATCCTAATGGTGTTATTCAACTTGGTTTGGCCGAAAATCGGGTATTTATATATATATATATAGTTATATTGCCCTTGTTTTCATATGTAGGTTTTGTTTGCTTATTTTGTCCCTAAATAATTGCCCATTAGGAAAATGGAAAGCTTTATGAAATAGGAATATGTTTTTAGGGAACAAAAGCGAACGGTTTAAGAGGTAGAAATGTGTAGTTAATGTAACTATTGTTTTGCTGAATGATAGTTTCCGGGTTTTCTAGAATGTGTTTTGTAGTGTGTAGATTGGGTAAAACGTGAAACTTTGGTAAAATACTTTTTGAAATTGGACGCTTACCATGGTTTCTTACTCTTTTTGGGGCAAAAATGGTTGTCCATAAGAGAAAAAAACCGAGCGGAAAAAGTAATAGAAATGTGCTGTTTGGTGAATGATAGGTTTACCCTTAGTATGTTTTGCCCATAACTTATGTCACCTTATGAGCGAGCTTCAGCTTATGGTTTCATCGGTTTAAGCTCATAAAGCTTTGTTTGGTTCACAACGTGTTTAAGAGCTTAAGGGAAAATGAAGCTCTTAAACTATAAGCTACTTAAAGTAGCTAAGTTTTTGGAGCTTATAAAAAAAGTAAAAATGCCTAAATATCCCATAAACAGTTGGATTTCACAATTCATTTATTTGTTCTTTCTTTGTTAGTTTACATTTTTAACCCGAGCTCTGCCTTCTTTGCCAAACACATTTATACAGAAAAACGCTCTAAAGAACATTAGTTTATCCAATTATGTCCTTATTTTTCTATGATCATTTACTATAACGGCCACGGTTCCCCACAAGGAAGAATTACGTGGCTACAATAAATAGTCATCTGCAGTTATGTGCGATTTCGGTTAGCTGAATGAAAGTTTTACACTGTTTAGAATGCTTAAGCTTTGTTTTTTTTAGTATAAAGAATGGAAACTTGGTTAAATTTTTTGAAAATGGACTCCTATTTTGTTATGATATTTCACTCATTCGCCCTTAAAATGATCGTCCACAAGAAAAAAGAAACACACAGTAAAAGAATTCTGCGGTTCTTTATTCGCTGAATGTAAATTATACTTTTCTTAGAATGTAAAGGTCAATGCACTTTGGGTAGAACAGGAAAGTGGAAACTTGGTGAAATACTTCTAAAAGAGGACCATGTTTTTTTGGACAAACTAAGTAATTAGAATGGACATTTACTTTGTTGCCAGGTTGTGAATTTTAGATTGTGATTTGGTATGTGTTCTTGGTGATTGCAGTTGACACTGGATTTGATGGAAAACTGGATTACCGAGAATTTAAATGATTCTATACTCGGTGGTGCTAGTGGCATTGCTACCTACCAACCGTTTGATGGAACAACCGAATTAAAAGTGGTAAGAACTAATGAGTATTTTATATTTCCTTTTTGGATTCTTTAGTTATCAAGTTTGTAACAATATCAATCCAGCAACTCTCATATGTTAAGCATTTTCTACAATGGATTTGAGTTTTTTTGAAGTTTGATTGCTAGTAATGTTGAGTGAAGGTATCTACACAATTTAGCTTATGAATGCTGATATTGTGATATACGTAAATGCTGAGAAATTTGGCTGCTTTTAAAGCATACCATGTGAGGCGTTTTTTCTTTTGATTGTGAAGTGTGACTGTGTGAGTGGAGATGGTATTTTGAACTCAATATCACATTAGATTGTAGTAGCCTTTATATGGTATTGGGGAACTGTGTATTAGCGTGGATTTTATGGGCTGGCTGGTGCTGTGTATTTGTTGAATATATAATATGCTGTAGGCTGCCATTTATTGTTGTACTGCCAACTGTTTTTGTAACTATCACAATCTTTTTATGTTAAATGTTTGTGACACATAGAAGTCGTTGTGGAGTTTGGTTATTTTCTATTTAGTTATATACTTATCATCTTTATGGATGTATATATCTTTTTGAGAGATTATGATCTGTGTGTATGGTAGTTGGTGATTTATTACTGTATTATTTTTTTTGATAGGCCATGGCTGGTTTTATGTCACAACTTGTGGGGAGAACCGTGTCCTTTGACCCATCACAAATGGTATTAACATGTGGTGCAACTCCTGCTATTGAGATTCTGTGTTTTGCCTTGGCAGACCATGGGAATGCGTTTCTTATACCTGCTCCGTACTACCCTGGGTAAAATTTATTCATTTACTTATGAATGGTCGGTTTAGGTTGTGTTCTATCTCAAACAGGTCAAAAGCGAGAAATATTACTCCATTAAAATGGAATGGGTCAGATGGGCCGGAAGTAACCCAAAGTCCCAAACTCTACTTTTTGTTTTTAAAAATTTGTTTTAAATTCATGTTTACCTTAAATTGTTATATTCAGTGGTGTTTCATGTTTGTTAGTGTATTGTTTTCATAAGCATACGTCATTCATTATATGTATAAATATCAAAAATGTGCAAAAAGTGTTAGCAGGGCTCGGCTCAACCATGATAGAATCGACTGCCCATTTTGACTCATTACCCAACCTGTCCAATCTGAGCATTTTGCCACCTATGCCTTTTATAGATATTATAGTTCAATTTTTTTTATTTTTTTTGCAGGTTCGACAGAGATGTGAAGTGGAGAACGGGAGTGGAGCTAATACCGGTCCATTGTCGTAGCTCTGACAACTTCACTTTAAGCATTCCTGCTCTTGATCAAGCTTATAATCAGGCAAGAAAACGAGGTCAAAAAGTAAGAGGAATCCTATTGTCAAACCCTTCCAACCCTGTTGGGAATCTAATGACCCGCGAAACCCTTTTCAGTATTCTAGATTTTGCCCGTGAGAAAAATATCCATATTATATCTGATGAATTATTCGCCGGTTCAACTTACGGAGATGATGAATTTGTAAGCATGGCAGAAATTATTGACTCAGAAGCTACTGATAAAGAACGGGTTCATATTGTGTATGGGTTATCCAAAGATTTGGCTGTTCCAGGGTTTCGGGTTGGGGTTATATATTCATACAATGAAAGCGTTTTAACTGTGGCTCGAAAAATGACAAGATTTTCTGCAATCTCAGCTCCAACGCAACGGTTAGTAACTGCTATGCTTTCGGACACGGCATTTATAAAGAATTATTCTGAAATAAACATAGAAAGATTAAAGGGTATGTATGATCTGTTTGTGGAGGGTCTTAAAGAGTTAGGAATTGGTTGTACGAAGAGCAGCGGAGGGTTGTACTGTTGGGTTGATATGAGTGGACTAATCCGCCCTTATAATGAAAAAGGGGAACTTGATCTATGGGATAAGTTATTAAATGTAGCTAAGGTTAATGTGACCCCAGGTTCATCCTGTCACTGTATTGAACCAGGATGGTTTAGGTGTTGTTTCACCACGTTAGATGAAAAGGATATCCCTGTAGTTATAGAACGTTTGCGTATAGTTGTTGAAACTTGTAAATCCCCTTCATGAAATGGTTCAAGCTGTAAGAAATTGATGTTAAAATGCGTGAATACAGATGGTATAAAGGTGAAGGTGTTGGGTTGAATCGTCGATCAGTTTTAGCTACGTGATATAGTGGATTTTTTGGATAATTGGATTGCAAACTTTGGCTATTACCATAGTATAAAATGGAAAATGATAGTGAAAATGGGCCATGTCCACTTATTTTAATGCAGTTCTCTTCATGAATCTGGGGCTGCTCTATTATCACAAGGCAAGGTTAGATTCGTTGAAAAGATTGTTAGGCTTAGTTTTTGTGTGATGATATTTAATTTCATTCTCGTGTGTAGAGAAAATCACCAATTTATATGTAGGACATAGTAACCAGTTGTTGGTTTTACTGGCTTGGGGTTTAGCAGCACAAATATAAGTCATTTTTTGTTACAATGTTTAACATGTGTATGCTTGAAGTAGTTACCATTGACAGATTCTGATCATGCATTCATGCCACATCTTCTCAATTAAACTTGAGCTAGGGGAAATAAGTGTAAACTAGAGGTTGCAAAACATGCACTCGGGTGACGAGCTACAACGGGAGGGGTTGGATTGACTTAAACACTTGTGTCAAAGGGTTTTGCCTTTATTGAGTTGATAAATAATAGTTTGCAAATATTATTACAAAGATTATATTAGTCTTATTTTTCTAGTAAATTGATTTGGTCATTTTGGTGTATTAAAACTACTATCTGATGATTTCAGTGTTGTTACTATATGAAGGAAGAATCTGTATATCTAAATAATCAACATTACAGTATCTACCACACTGGCTGTTTTACACATCGTTTAGACATTATCTCATCCTTTTCCATTGGATTCACCATGTCTTGGTCTGTTTGTTTGACATTATCTTTAGGTTGATGTTTTAGGCATATTATATGTTGTCTTTAGGTTGATGTTCTAGGCATATTAAATGATTGCAGTTAGAGACAACTTATCCTTGAAACACCAGTATTGTGTTAGTAAATACATCAAAGTTCTAGTGGAATAATACATCTTCTGAAAGATGTACAGCTTAGGAAATCCAAAGTTGTTTAATTGTGGAATGAAATGGGAAAGTCTGGTTTGGTTTTGTTGCGACAGTTTGGTTGCAGATCGTATAAATGTGAACTGCATAGTTTGCCTGGGTTGGTAATTTATGATACAGAAGTAAGTCGAATCATGCTAGATATGTAGTATAGTTTTGGGCAGTTGGTGCCTTGACGCTTATTGTTTTGGATTTATACTCTATCTATGCTCTTAGTTGTCAACAGAGAAGGTCTCTTTACTGTTTGCTGGAATGCTGAAATTGAAGCTCACAATGTTATTACAAAGATAAGTTATCCAAGCATCGACATTTGCTGTCATATACATATATATAAATGTATAGTTGTATATTCCCACCACTTCGTTTCATTTTGATGATTTCTGTTTAGTTTAACGTTGCTGGTGTCCATGTCTTCACTACTTAAAATTAATTCAGAACTCAGTCTATTTACATAATGTTTTTTGTGGGGGTGACAAAATGTGTATGTTGCAGAGCCGATACCAAGTTTTTTGATTCTTAGGGCGAATCGATCAATGATGTCCCTAAATGTCATTTGGCAATATATCTAAATGAAAGTGTAAGGCATAACGAACAAGACGCTTTTTAAACTATAAAATCATAATAGGGGTCATGTCGCGTTAATGCCCTTATTCGAACAAATAAAAGTATTTCTTGACTATAACATAAGAATCGCCTTTCTTCAAAGTACATATATTTGATTCTATACAAAGAAAAGGTGGTTTTTCTTATTCCTTCCAATAATAGAATGCTTTATTTGCACACTTTGCATATAAACACGGAATCCTGTAAATGTAGGATGTTATTTTGCATATAAACATGGAATCCTGTAGAGTTAAAATTGTTAAGGTCTTTGGACTCTTGAGTTTGAGCCTGGACATCCCATACCCATAAGTAGTGAGCCAGATATATTCTCGTATGATGGATAAGCAGCCAATTATGAAGCGCATTTGGTTGGTATTTATCAACCTTTGCCACATAAATGTCAAAAACACTACTTTTGTTGGATCATTAAGAAATGAATAGTTGCAGAACACTGTTTTGGTAAAGAAAATCTTATAAATTGGAAAAAAAAACAAAGTAAAAGTTCATAGAGGCTATACAGAATCTTTAATGCTTAATATAATACTTAAACATTACGACACAAGTAATTGATGTAAAACGAGGATAATGTCTGCACGATGCAACGAGGGGGATGGGGGAAGGGAAAAGGGGGGGGGGGGGGGTAGTGGCGGGTGGTGACGTTGGCGGTGAATAATGTTTATGTAAAGGTATGTAAAAGAAAGTAGTTTACTTATTGCAAGTGTTAAGAGATAGATGTTGTAAATTATTTCATTAAGTTTTTTGGTAGACCATGTATGTTAGGTGGTAGATGTGTTGAATGATAAGAGCCATTTTAGGTACGTCAGGGAGAGTTGATGCTTTATATAGTAGTATATAGATATAGATGTCTTTTTGATGTTTTACATACTAGCTAATGTCGGAAGCTTTTGTTAATATAATACTCCATTTAGAAAGAAAGTAAAATTTTTAGCTTATGAATGTAAATGACATAAAAAATAAATAAATGTATTAAATTTAAAAGATAGAATGTAATTAGTTAGAAGGGAGTTTTGTAATTTATTTTTCATAAATCATAAGCTAACTTATGAGCTAATTAAAATAAAAATAACTTAAGATATATATTATGTAGATAAGTTACAGAGTAATGATAGTTGAGAATATATTGAGAAAGAATCTCACTTTTGTGTGCATCTATCATGACTCAACCCACTTTGATCCTATTGTTGATGTAGAAGTAATTCTTTTCACGATCGTGATTTATACACATGACTACATGAGATAGATATAATATATTAGTTTATGTACAAAAATGTTTTACGTTCAGTCTCAAATGCTTAGATAGTTAGATTGATTCTAATTTTCATCAACAAATGTTGAAAACTAAGAAAAATATATACTCCGTACATTTCAGATTTTTAGGATGTAGAATAAGAATAAACAAAAGTTCAAGGTACCACCAAACTGGATTGTGCAAATGCTTCGTAAGATGGATGGTTGTTGGGCTTGTGGAATTGTGAGGGGTGTGACCATGTTAGTGTGACCACTGACCACCAAGATATGCTAGAAGGGTACTAAGCCAACATGTAAAGAATTTCTTTTGATAGTTTTGGCAGTTTATGAAAAATCAAATATGCATATAATAGATGGGCTAAAAATATCAAATATAAGTGGTGTGAGAAGTAGAGGAATGTAAAGGAAATGGATAGGGATAGATGATGACAAGCACTTTGGGTTTGGGCCATTGGTGATGCCCCAGTCCCCCACCCCCACCACACCACACCATGAGTAGGGAAGGAGCAAGAGCAAGTTCACACCAAATTCTTGAGACACTTGACAAGGATTGCAGGAATATTATTTTACTTTAATTGTTTATATGTACTCAAAAAGTATAAATTTGTATGTATTTCTAAAAATTAGTATGACACTAGTTTTTTTTTTTTTTTTTCACATAAACAAACACAACTTATTTTTGGTAATGATTTTTTAAAAATAAAACCACAATACATTTGATAATTTACTTATTTTTAAGAAACAAGAGAAAAGAAAAGGTTTAATAGCTATTCTATGAAAGTACTATATAATCTTAGATAGTTAAAAAAAAATATTTAAAACATGTTTACAAATCTCTTTTGAAATGATGAAGTAGTAAATCGGAGAAAAAAAAGAAGTTTCTTCTTCATTTTTAACATTAATAATGATGATTACTAAAATCATGACCTACCCCAGAGGAGTATCAAATAATTAAAATTTAAAACAGGCCAAAATTCCACTTTGACCCTTTTTCCTTTCATGCTTTCATAATAAAAGAAGGCTGGCTCTTCTCAAGAATCTATACTCAAAACCTCCATACATGTTTAACACAATAAACATATATAAACTACAATTTATAAGATCCTTCTGGACATATAGCTTTAAATCAAATAGCTTAAGATTTGATGTAAATATATTTTCAAAAGTATAACTATATGGAATCACAATGAAAATATAATTAAAATCAGACAACTTTTTTAACAACAATGATTTTATTGGAATCTTCAGCAAGGTGTTGAAGGAAACAATTACATCATACAATTAGTATAAGTTTGTCATAAAGGCCCCGGTTAGAAAACCAAAAATAGGACACCGATATTGAAATCGACTGCTTAACATATTATTTTTTACTTATCTTATTATTTATTATGTTTGACACAATATATATAAACTACCCGGAAAAGGTTATTTTAAAAACCTAAAAAAAAATGAGAACTTTTAAGAACCTTAAAATAAATCCCCAGCATTCAGTCATTGTGATCAAGGGCTAAAATGTAAATAATGTAAATATATAAACAACCAAAAGGAGCACTTGATAAAAGAATTAAAATTTAACAAATACTTTAAAAATGAACGGTCCCTTGATAATAGCACTTTTATTCCAACCTATTGATTAAATAAAGGGAAATGCTAAATACATCTTTAAGGGCTATATTTAACGTGCATAAAAAAAACTTGTACTTTTCATATTAAAAGTCTGCTCCCTGATTTTCATGATAAATATACAAACAATTTATGTACCTTAAACACAGCCCTAAGGGCTGTATTTAACAAACCCCATAAATAAAATATAAAAACAATCAAATTGTAATCAAACTGTGTACATGTAATCAACAAAAACATTCCTTGAAGATTAGCACATGCAGATTTTTTTTTTTTGTGTTAAAAAATTTGGTATTTATCAAGTTTATGCATATGTTCTCATATTGCATTTATAAAATCATATCATTTACAAACATTTGATTATCGTGTATATGTTTCTATTATATATTTTATAATCAAATATTGAGATTTTAATATATAGTTCATACATATATGTATTATTTAATATCATAAAACATCATTTATAAAATATATATATACATATAATCATGTGATTGTTCATGCACGTACATATGATCATATGATTATTATGCTCATTTTATCATGTATGCAAGTATTTTATAAACGAGGTTCATGCATATATGATCATTATCTAACTTCATGAACATTATTTATAAAATATTCATATATGTGTGTTCATATCATTGTACACATATGTGGACATACTTATTATTCATATGAGTGATCATCACTAACATATTAGTTTATATAAAGTTTTTTTAATACTTGAATTCTTTATATAAATTTTACATATTCGACAAAAATTAATCTTAGGGGAAAAATCATATTAGATAAATAAATAATGATTACAAATGAATCCAGTAAGAAGAAGTAAAATAATAATCATCATATGTATGTTTACGCATATGTGATCATTAACAACATATTATTTTTATTTTTATATCGTTGAATTCATGATTTATATTTTATATAAAAGAAATTATATTAGAAAAATAAGTAATGATTACAAATTGATTCATTAAAAAAAAGTAATATGATGATGGTCATATGTATGTTCATGTATATATGCTCATGTACATAATCACATATCCAATTAATCACCTATGTTCATATCGTCTATAAGACGTTCACGTTTGAAATAAAAATAAGTCTCACATATTAACAAAGCAAAACAATAGATGTGTTGTTACAAATCGAAAAGAATATTTTATACGTAAACCACCAAAGCAACGTAACAATGATTTGAACACAAAATATGAAAGAACGAAATTTACGAAAGAAAATTGACAATAAAAACAACTATAATGGAGTGGTGGAGTAATACATTTAGTTTTAAAAAAATAATCTGAATTTTAGAGTTGAAAAATACCACTTCAATCAATAATAGTTTATTTGTAAGCTTCATCAATGATATAATAATCTCTTAATTGTATTTCATTTGATAGAATGAAGAAGACGATGATGTTTGGATGACAAAAAATGTCGATGCTTTTTTAATTTTTGTAAAATACATATGTGAGATACAAGTATGTAACTGTAAGCACGAACTATGGGATAATCACCTCTTTTATTTCATTTAATTAAATAAATCAATTATTAGATTACAATTTTACCTAAGAGTTCTTTTTTTTTTTTTTTTTAATTCTCAAAATAACTTTTCACTAAACTACACTATACAATGCAGCTATAGCCAAATGCCCATCAAACATAATATGTTTCACACAATAAATATAAATATAAACTATAGTGCATATATAATTCAGCTATAGCCAAATACACTCATCAACCTTGTCAAACTACTTATTGCGTAGGAGTTGGTTATCTGCTATACAAAAATGATTAGATTCCATATAATCATGTCTAAATACCTTTATTAGTTATATATATATATATATTAGGGAAAATGATTTATGATGTTAACATCATCTTTGTTGGATGATGTTGCTCTCACAAACTCACTTAAATCATATTCTACACATGTCAAAAAGCCCCCTCATGATACTAATTGTTTGTGAGAGCAACATCATCCAACTAAAATAATGTTAACATCCCCTATATATTATACAACTATATACAATATATACCTTTTTGGACAACAAATCTGGAGCATCTAATGAAATACCTCATTGATGATACAAAGGCCACGCCTATATTTCAAAATTTCCAAAGATGGAGTGCAAATGTGAAAGCACGAAAATATTGAGTCATGTTAAGGTTGTGGCAACCTCTCACACTTTAAAAGGTGTTTGAGAGTGGTAACTTTTTGTAATTGTATGTTTGTGTAGAATTTATGCTCAAATAAAAGAAAAATGCACCCGTCTATAGAAAGAGTGCATCTAGAAAGAAAAAAAAAATGATACTCGTAACTACAACACATCCTTAAAATTTTATTGTAAAAATACAACTATTTTATGCAGTTAACGATAGACGCTAGTAATACCCTTAGAAAAAGATACATAGATTATACCTCATCTAATAGTTGAATGCTTCAAACTGCGTCTTAATTAGCTTTCCAAAAATGC
This sequence comes from Erigeron canadensis, assembly GCF_010389155.1. Classification (NCBI taxonomy): domain Eukaryota; kingdom Viridiplantae; phylum Streptophyta; class Magnoliopsida; order Asterales; family Asteraceae; genus Erigeron; species Erigeron canadensis. The sequence continues at coordinate 29,500,013 of NC_057762.1, forward strand.
AACAAGCTATATACACACGACACTTAAAATCAAGGGCGGGCTCAGGGGCACCCGGAGGTCTCGTGAACCACATGATTCTTTTCGTCTAGTTTTAAGTTTAATGAGGTTTTGATGTTTATTAATCTAACACTTCCAAACTTCATATAAGTAGAATGTAACTAGATGTAAACTTAGATGAAATATATGCAGAATATAATTCATAAACCAACTCACAAATATTTGTGCATATCTATGGTGGCTGCAACACTACCTCTATTCACAAAGCTACACAAATATATACTATGACAATAACATTAACATCTGACCTCATGTGAAAAGGGAAATTTGGCTAATAACAATCTAACTATTTGTGAAAAATCAACTCAACCATATCATTCATAAACATTATAAGTAATGTATTACTTTATACAGATCATTTTAGGAAGCTAAAACAAATCCTTGCAGATCTGCATTAGCCCAATCTCAGTTAATCTAAATACGGATCGATATCATAAACTCAACGATACTAATCTATACAAGAATACAAAAAAAAAAAAAAAAAAAAAACAAAACAAAAAAACAAGCAGTTTACTTAACTGGACTACTGCAATTAAACAAAGCTTTAGCATTCATCTCTCTTTCAAACCTCCAAATGTAGTTCAAACCAACTAAAAGCTCAGCAATTGCAGCTTCAGTTTTCTCCTGATTCGCGAAATATAACGTTTTTAGAAGAAGAACGTTCGTTTTTGGGACACGATTTTGATGTTCAAAACTTCTTTCGCTTTGCCATTTGATCATGTTATGTGCTAATGGTGACAACCATCCTAAAATCTTATTTAAAGCTTCTCTCCATTCCCCTGCAAGAACAGGATCAGTTGCTGTGAACCCAATACCTTTTAATCGACCCCTTAAAGAAGATCGAATACTATTAGGTAACATTGAATAAAGATCATCTCTTGCATCAAGACCAACCAATTGAGGTGATCTTATCATTTTTTCCATCACAATGATCAAATTTGCATAATGCAAAGCTAAAGCAGCTGCCCCTAAAGTATTAGATAATGGTTTTAGTATCTTTGAGTTTATTTCAAAAAACCCAAGTGAGATTTCTTTGTTTTCTTGATGTTTTGTGCTTTTGATCAACGAGACGTGCCACGAATTTGAAGTTTGATCAGATGGGTAGACAGTGGCTGAGGCAGAGAGGCTACGAGGCAGAGAGGCTGGATAATTTTGAGTGATACCGAAAACAATCTTGATTCTTGAAAGAATTGTGAAGATTGATGTGGCTAATAATGAAGTTATTGAATCAAAACTTCTATTCCATAAGGATTTCTCTTTTACATACTTAATTTGTTGTTTTTGCCAAATGAGTTTTTGTTGAAGATCAAGAATCTTTTGTTGCTTACAAGTGTTGATCACCTCTTGATCATGATGATGATGATCCTTTTTTGAATTCAATGATTTCTTTATATTATTCTCTATAATTGTTAGCTCATCCATCTCTCTATAAAGTGCAGCTGTAGTTGCAACATATCTTTCCATTTTCTTAATCTTAATTTCCATATCTTTCAAATTTAAAGCCCAGCCACACGGGTCATGACCCGTGTTGGCAAATGCATCTAACGTGGTCTCAAAGCCAGCCAGACTCAAGTCCTCGCACCTTTTACTAAGGCGCGAGACAGACAAGGCCACGATTCTAAGATTTTCAACCATTTCCGCACATGCTAAGCCAAGCAAGAAAGCATCTTTGTTTGAAACAAGTTTTCGGACCCCTTCTAGACATATTGAATGGTTACGAAGATGGTCCATATTCTCGTCGGATAGGAATCGCCACATGTGGGTGAGTTTTGGCATGATTCCGGCTATCTCGAATGCCAAAACACCAACTTTTGATCTCTTGGTTACACAAGTACTTTTTTTGGATGGTGGTGGTGTTGTAACATGAATTGAATCAAAGCTATGGGATATGGTTTTCTTGACTTTGAAAAGCCATGTTTCAAGAACCATTTTTGTGATTTGTTATTTTTTGGTAACAAAAATAAGATTGTGGATCAAATGTTCGAAGATAAAAAGAGAAAGAAATGAAATGAGGATATAAGGTAGCTCGTGGGTTGTCTATGAAAGAAGGAAAGCCACATGCAGTGGAAGAGTGTCAACTTAAATATACACAAAAATTCAAAGAAAGAATATTATCATATCAATCTTTTAGTAATGGGTATGAAAGCATGTTGATCTACCATTACCAAATTTAAATATGAAAATAACAAAATGAGTCGATAGACAATCATTTATTTCTTACTTTAGTAGTTTAGTATAAGTATAAATATAATCTTTCCTTTTCATTTTAAATAACATCATCATATCCGTCTTGGGCTTATTTTCTTTAAGGGGCAACCCAATACTACATGCTCGTCTCCAAAAGCACTAGATCAGTCAACGCCATATCAGCAAAACGCTTTAAATAGACTAATTCTCTTAAACAAACTCAATATTGAGGATTAGTCTTAGACCCACAATTTATATAACTTTTATTTAAAATTAAAAAAGATACATTGCATAACTCGTCCCCTTGAGAACGAATAACATTGTAGACGAACCAAAGACGAGTCAAACCCAATGATGTTCACTTGTCCCTGGAAGACGGATAAGTCAAGGAGGAATGTGGACGAACTACATTGGGCAAGGGCGTCATGTCATTAAATATCATATACTTTTTCTTTTTGCTAGACTCATTTTGAACATCTGAATCATTGGAACTTAATCTGATAGTGATGAACTTGTAGGTATGCATGATATCATCTTCCATGTCATAATATCGATTTATATATTGATTTTGAGTAAATTACATTTTTCGTCCATCAACTTGGCAAATTTCATAGTTTTGACCCTAAAGTGAATTAATTACAAAAAAAACCCCTATAGTTGGTCGTTTTTTTCATTTTACACTCTACGACCTAACGGAGTTAAATTTTGGCCGTTAACCCTTACACGTGCCAAGCACGTGAGGGCATTTCTGTCATTTTCTCCTTTAAGACCAAAAATGAAAAAATATACAACTTTAGGGACCAAAAGTGAAAACATATACAACTTTAGAGACCAAAAACGTAAAAAATCTTGATCTGGAAAAATGAGCTTTTATATTACACATGTCTTTTCCAACTCTCATCTTTTTCTTCCTTCATCATCCTCATTCATCCAAAAATCCAAAATTTACAACTCTCATCTTCTTCTTTCTTCATTATCCTCATTCAACCCAAAACCCAAAATTTATATCCAATCTTAATAAAACTCATTTACAACAACTATAATCATACAAATGCTAAACAAACATCAACTATATAAATATGTATATATTAGTTTTATATATTTATAGATTAAAAAAAAAATACAAAAACTCAAACATACACTACAACCACCACCAAACTCCGACCACCATTACCACCACCAAATTCTGGCCACCGTGAGCACAACAACCATCATTATGCTCATCCTTCATCGCCACCATATCCACCTATTACCACCACCACTATATACAGTGGCGGACGTATAACTTAGGCAGGGTATACATTTGCATACCCTTTGACTATCCAAATTAGTGTAAAAAATTTAAATTGAGTTTTCTTTTGTAAGTTTTTCATATAGAATGTATATCCAATGAAAATGAGGTACATACCCAATAAAGTTGATGAAAATAAGTTTAACTTATCACCACTTCATGAGTCATGCGCCACGTTCGCACTCTGTTTCATTATTGTAGTCTGAAGTTTCCAACTATATATATTTTCATATTTTATATATATTTATCAATTTAGGAGTTCTGATAATTAGGATTCTAGTTTCAATTTTCAACTAAAAATAGATTTGAAGGTTTATATTTATTTACGAGTTGTTCAATTGAGATGTGTTATCACCTTTTAAAGTTAAACTGTTGTTACGTTTTTGGTCTCTAAAGTTGTATATGTTTTCACTTTTGGTCCCTGAAGTTGTATATTTTTTCATTTTTGGTCTTAAAGGAGAAAATGACGGAAATGCCCTCACATGTTTGACACGTGTAAGGGTTAACGGCCAAAATTTAACTCCGTTAGGTCGCGGAGTGTAAAATGAAAAAAAGACCAACTTTAAGGGTTTTTTTTGTAATTAATTCACTTTAGGGTCAAAACTGTGAAATTTGCCAAGTTGAGGGACGAAAAATGTAATTTTCTCATTGATTTTTATGTATAGGCTGTTTGCATTCGGTAACTTTTACAGAAATTATAAACCTTTTGTTTTGAATACAAGTTATATCTTTTAAAACTTAATAATACAAAATATATTTGGATTTTATAATAAGTTGTAGTAAAATAGTACCAAGTGGAGAAGTCCCCATTTGTGGGTACGGATTCATCATTTCAACAATGAGGCCTTAAGACTGAGACAGACAAAATAATGGCACCTATCTATAAAAAACTTGAGGGTTACGGAGTGTCATAATACTTCTTATATCGTTTACAATTTTACAAATTATTTTACCAAATATCCCTTACACGTAACATGTCGGTTAAAATGTTGACAACTTTCTGCCCTTCTAAATCTTGATCTCAGAGTTTTTCCTTCCATCCTTCTTTCTACGGTTTTCAAGTAAAACGGCTATTATTTAAATATATATTTTTGGTCTGTATTTATTTCTTCAAATAAAAGTATTTGATTTCTTCGTATAAAATATGTTCCATGATAGCAATTAAATTCGAATTTCTGAAAGGGAACCCGCTTTAAACAGATCGACCGGTTTTTGAGGGATGCCGGGAAGTTTAGGGATGCACGGTTGTTTACCGCCTTTAACCAGGCTGATTTTTCTATTCTTTACTACAGTAGTTTTTTTGATTCTATCAGTTCTGCGACATTCTTATATATTTTACAATCATTTTTGAGATGATGGGAATAATTTAATACTGTAGTATTTTGATTATTTGTAAACTTTAAACTTTATATTTTAATTATTTAACTATTTGGTACAAAGTATCATTTTTGAATAATTGTATTTTGAATAGCTTTCTTATATATATATATGTATTTTGAATAATGGTGCACATGTGATCAATAATCCAAATCTTCACATAATTGTATAGCGGATGATAATCCATGCCTTCACACAATTATAAACTTCAAAATTACACATAAGTTATTCAGAAAACAGTCAAAAAACAATTTTCATGTAAAGAACAATCATCGATTGGGCTTGATTTGAAAAGTTCTTAAAGGTTTTCGCAAAAAAAGGTTCTCAAAATAACTTTACCTATATATATATATATATATTCTAAAATTCGAATTTGTGTTTTGTTTTTTAAGCTGAATCGTAACAAACTTAATGTTGTAATATATTAATAAAAATATAAAAATTTGAAAAACTGGCCTCGAAAACTTTTCCAGATCAACATAAAACAGTTTTTAAACCAATATGAGTTTGACTTTTTATTAGCGGTCAAAGTATATGTCAAGCGGTGAGCGTAGCCTATAGGCAACAAGTATGTTTGTAATGCAATAAAATTTAGATAAATATTTTGAGAAAAAAACTTTGCATGTGACACTGTAGCGGAATGAGGTAAATTTATTTTTAAGAGGAAGTAAGGTAAATTTATTTTTAAGAGGAAGTAGTTTCTATACTGTTGAGTGGATATACGATTGTTTACATTTATATATATATTTTTATATAATTTCACTTTGTTTAAATTGGATGTTGTTGACTTCTTTATATATATACACACTAAATTTTAGATCCGTGTTCAATACTGGAAACGAGTTTTACGATTTTATCTATATTAGATCTTCATACATTTAATTTATAAAATCTTATAATTTTGAAGATATACGGTTCTAAGTGTTATAATGTGCAAGTTGTAGTACAATAATCGCATGTTCGTCACTGTCTTTATTAGCTGAGACATATTGATGTAGTCAATCCACAAGGCACATGCTACAATAATTTCCCTATTATTGAAGTTTTTGAAACCAGTTATACTCATAATGTAATATAGACTCAATAATTTCGGATCGTAGACTCAATTTTAAGTTTTTATGTTAATAACTTATTATAATTAATACAAGTAATAGGAGTTGAAGAATTTAGAAAGGAAAAGAGACAATTTCTTAATGAAAAAACGACCAATCAAATAAGGTTATGATGTCTTTTGTATTAATAAGCCAAGAGTTAAAGTTTAATTATAAGTCTAATAAGGATGTTGAATTTATACACAACTAAAAAAGCTAATTTAACAATATAATTAATTAAAAGGACATGTGTTGATCAAGGATTACGCCACGTGTCGTTTTAAGCACATGTCAATCATGTTTTAGTTTATTGGTAGATAGAATTTGTTATTCATATGTAATGTAGCTTTAATGGTTTAAGAATTCGAAACGAGTCAAATTTAATTATTACCATGTAGCATTGTATGTACATCTCGCGGAGATTAGCTACACATAGAGTTAATAGTCAATTTACCATATTAACTTTCTTTGTAACTTTCATATGTAAAATTTTCATTTTAAGGAAACATCTTCATTGAATAAGTGTATACATAACATTGCAATTCTATCAGTTTGTTTTTATTCTTTCTAAATTTATTTTGGAACTTGTTTTTTTAAAATACATGTTTAAAGGTAGAATTTTATTTTTTTTCCAAAAAAAAAAAAAAAAACCGCTTTAAAAAGGAAAGGCTAAGGATGAATTGAAATAAAAGTTGTAAATGACCTAATACTTTAACACCATTGCGGCCTCATGTGTTTAAGTGGGCCAATCGATGGACAAACATCAAGTGATATCAATTATCAATCATGATTAATTTTTTTAAAGTCAAAATTTATTATCATGTACAACTAAACTAGTGCAATTTCTGTTGTTCATATAAGAATAAGATTGCAATGATGACATCATTCGTTATAATACAATGTTCTTATGACCAAATTTAGCCTCTCAAGTACATATTCAAAAGTTGAATCATTCATGTAATGAAATTTGTAAATGTCCTTGTGTTTGTGGTCAAAAGGATATCAACCATGATTCCATGAACGAATTATGTTTGTAGTCAAAACTGATATCAACCATGATTGACTTATGTTTGTAGATCTACAGCTTACATTTAAGATTTGTTATGAAAATACACAAAGTAACATTTTTACTTCCAGACAGAGAGATGATTTTCTAAGTTCCATCTTTTTTATAACTTTTTTCTATGGGGTTGAGTATTATTATAATTATTGTTGTACTTACTATATTGTTGTAAACATTTATCAGCATCTCTCAAACTACTGACACAACTTGCTAATTCGAATTACCGTCGGCCGCCACACCGGAAACCAGATTGGTACAAACCACCAGCAGATGAAATTGGAATTGATTTAGACTTTAGACGATATATATGGACCTTTAAGGCTTGAAGTTTGATTAATTTCTCTTTCTTTTGACTCATTTACTTGATTTTGATTTGTTGGTAGTTTGATTTGAGGTTGTGAACATTATAATCGACCATTAGTGTATATTTTGTTCGATCGTATATTTGAGTTATTATTAGTTATCCATTTATTTTCTATAGATAGAAGTATAGATTTTAGGATTAGATTATCAAATTGGGGAAAAAAGTACAATCTTGTACTAATTTCATTGTTTAATATCTAACCATCTAGATTTCAATTGCTTTATTCTTTAATATATTATCTTCTTGGGTTGAGTTTGGTCTAGTTCGATTCAGACAATGTAACCACGAGGACGGCCTTGTTCCAAAGTACTCGATCCAGCCCCAAGGTCACTTGCAAGAACAAAGTTGTCATGTGTATCAACAACTCTTCATAGGAAATTACATCGACTCTCTCAACTCTTTCAACGACAACAATTGTTTACATCTTTTTTAGCTTAATCACTTTTGGTTATCCTCTTTAGAAGTTATAGTTTCTTGGATACCATTTTTAATTACACATTAAGCTTATATCAAGGATTTTGAATGGGGTTTTAATATAAGTTAAGAGATGGTAATGAGGGCCATGGAAAATGCATTATCAAGCGTTTGCAAGGAGTGTTTGTTCCACTTTTGGTTGACATTCTTTTAAAAATATGGTCCCATATCCTTATATATAATCCCATAAACATCAAGTGTGGGTGTATACACTTGTGCACGTGTGCCAGCATGGCTTATTTACATGATCACATAAAAGTGTAAAACCAAATTCTTCTGAAAATTAATATCCATCTTCTTGATCTATGGTTCTATGCCTATATAAATAGATTTGATTAAGATCAGAACGTATTTCGATATATAGATAAACTGTTTTTGTGATATGAAACACGACTCTAAATAAGCAAACATACAATGACACTATTCCATTAGGAGAACATTTTAAATCATCATTTATCAAATCTTACCTTTGATTTGTCGCACAAACTAAACTAAACAAGCTTATTCTAAAAGTTTGCGAAATGACAAAAAAAATAAAATAAAAAATACAGATTGAATCGCGTACATCAAAGCTGAAAACTCAACTTTTCGGTCTTTTTCCTACAATGTTGCTTAAAATATATCATTAACCAAAATTCTATGTTTTTGTTTTAGTTATAGTTAGTTTGGTAGGATTTTTTTTTTTTTTTTTTAATCTTTTACGTTTTAGAAAGGAAAAACATAAAAGAAAAACTGGAATTCTTATTGTACATATTGGGCCAGTGTATTCAATTTCAAATTGACTGGGCTAGCAATTAAGACCCACTAAAAAAAAGCATCTCAGTATCTCACAAGTCAAAGCCCATAATTTCAAAAATATTGCTGAACAAAATATTAAATCCTGGCTGGTCTGTATATAATGTCTGCATCTATAACGGTCGAATTTTATTTAAAAGAGAACAGATACTTCAATTCTCCCCTCTCTCTCTCTCTCTAAAAATAAAATCTCTAAATCTGTGATTTTCATTTTTCATTATTTTCAGATCATCATCATCATAATAAAATAATACAAAAAACTTTCGTAAACATATCGATTCGATTCACCTGTTTCTTTCTTCTCTCACGAGCAAGACATTTTTTCAGGTTTCAATTTTTACTCAGATCTCAAATATTTATTTATAGCTTGTATTAATTCATTTCGTTATGTTATTTTTTTTTGAACGGCTAGCTGTAATTCCGGACTGGTAACCTTGACCTACCTGTTGTCCCTAATTTAAACCTTTCATTTTATTATGTTTTGTTTTATTGTTTTTGGTACTCATAAACTGATAACAGATTATTATTATTAGTATTATATTGTTATGTGTATATGTTTTGTTTTTTTTTTTCAAATTTAGATTTATGATATTGTTTTGAGTGAGCTAGATATCTGATTGCTAAGTTTGTTTTTAAACTATTACATATATACATGGAGTGTTTGGATATGCGTTTAAGCCGATTGTTTTTTAGGGTTTCTAGTGCTTAATTGTGCCATTAACTTAACATGACTCTGTTCTATTTAAGTAATTACAAAATTAATACAAGTAAAGTATGAAAAAAAAAAAAAGTATCAGAAACTGTTATTAATTAGCTTTGAAAACTCATATCCAAAAAGCCTCTTCAAAATGCGTAATTAATAGTTTAGAATCCGGTAATCAGTGTTTTAACTTTTAATCCGCGAATAAATGTGAAACTGGTTTGATAAGATTGTTAAATTTTCAGGTTAAAGTTGTTATCAAAATGTCTACTCCAACGAAAGATCCACTTTTGCAAGTGGAAACCACTTGTGGATCCCTTTTATATGAACTTCAGGTACACATTAACAGACTATTGTATTTCGAGATTTTAGATTACATGATGTCATTATGTTATGTCTGATATCGGATTTGTTTGGTTTGTGTCATATGAAATTAAAGATTATATGGGATGAAGTAGGCGAGAATGATGTGGAAAGGGATAGGATGTTGTTAGAGCTCGAACGGGAGTGTCTTGAGGTGTACAGGAGGAAAGTGGATTTAGCAAATAAATGTAGAGCTCAACTAAGACAAGCAATCGCCGATTCTGAAGCTGAGTTAGCTGCTATTTGTTCTGCTCTGGGAGAACGGCCCGTCCATATTAGACAGGTAATGGTCGTCATTTCTTATACGTATATATTGATGTGCATTTGGTTTACATAGTTCAAACTTTTTTACATGTACGGCATTAAAGTTGTATATTCTGTCATTCCTTAAAGTCAGATAGTTAAGTATGGACAAAGACAGATGAATAAAATGTTGTGTACCAAGATCATGAGTAAAAATTACTTCTATAATTTAGACTTTCAGGTTATCATTCATTTTTTTCTTCCGAATACCAAATACCACCGACAGAAATATCCGTTATAACAATGATATTGGCGAAACTGGATTTTTGAATATTGCTACCATCTAACACAAAAAAATATAATATTATTTGTGTGACAAATGGGTGATAATAAATATTGAATAATGAGCCTGATATCAAGTATGAATGTCCTAGAATTGAAAATGCTGACATGTATTACTTTTAGTCTGATCAAAAAGCTGGAAGTCTAAAGGTGGAATTAAGAGCCATTTTGCCAGAACTTGAAGAAATGAAGAAGAGGAAAGCGGAAAGAAGAAATAAATTTCTTCAATTGTTGGAACAAATACAAAAGATACATAAAGAGATGTATGCAACGTCTTCAAATATGGTCTTAGATGAAACCGATCTGTCCATTAGAAAGCTTGATGAACTTAATACAAAACTGCAAACACTTCAGAAGGAAAAGGTATAGTTGGTCTATTATCATAACAAGTACCATAATCATAGCATGTAGTTATGGGTGCTAATTAACTCTTTATCCTCCAGAGTGACCGTTTGAAGCAAGTACTAGACTACTTGAGTTCGTTGAATTCACTATGCTTGGTGCTTGGGATGGATTTCAAGCAGACAATAGATGAAATTCATCCAAGTTTATCTGAGACAGAAGGAGAAAAAAGTATTAGTAATGATACGATCGCAAGGCTTGCAACTGCTATACAAAGACTTCGGGAGGTTAAGATACAGAGAATGCAGAGAGTAAGTGGTGCGGCAGTAAATGATGATTACAGCTATTAGTGGCAAAATGCACGGGTCTGGGGGTTGGGTAAATGTACGTGATCTATGTGCAGTTAAGATGGGCTGTGTCGGGTTGTGTCGATTTGCTAACTGTTTAGGAAGTAGTGAGTATAGAGTCAAGTAGAAAGCTACATTACTAAACAGTAATCCTACGGCACTTCAAATATGTTTATGCAACTTTTGATCTGTTTAACAAGTTTGATCCATATACTACGACCCAAAGCAACATGTTTCCATTTAGACGTGCTGAAAATCCTATCATTATTAACATCAGTTATGATATTGTTAATCTACTGATTATATAATCTGAATGTTTATCAATATAAATCAGATTCAAGATCTTGCAACATCTCTGATAGAGCTGTGGAATCTAATGGATACGCCAGTTGAAGAGCAACAGATGTTTCAAAGTGTTGCGTGTAATATAGCAGCTTCGGAGGAGGAGATAACAGAGCCTGGCCTTCTTTCTGTAGATTACATTAATTATGTAAGTTTATAGTTCTTGATTATTTTTTCAAAATTCGGAACACAATTAAGTGGTGTCAACGCTAACTTGTGTGACATTAAAGGTTGAGACGGAGGTGTCTAGGCTGGAAAACTTGAAGGCTAGCAAAATGAAAGAACTTGTATTCAAGAAAAGATCAGAACTAGAAGAGATTTGCAAGAAGACACATTTGCTGCCGGAAGCTGACACATCACTGGAAATTGCAATCGAAGCTATTGAATCAGGTATGCGTGGTAAAGTATTCAAGTGCATCTCTATAAGCCATTCAAATCTAGTAAATTATATATTGGACTAACATGTGTTTTACATATTTCTAAAAAAGGAGTTGTTGATGCTGCTTGCCTTCTTGAGCAAATAGAGATGTTAATAGGGAAAGTAAAAGAGGAGGCCTATAGTAGAAAAGAAATACTTGAAAAGGTTGAGAAATGGATGATGGCATGTGAAGAAGAATGCTGGCTGGAGGAGTATAATAGGGTTGGTCCAGTTTCTTTTCTTTTCGGTCCTGTATTATTTGTTTCATGAACACCTAGCTAAAATTTTATCTTTTCTTGTAGGATGATAATCGATATAATGCTGGACGAGGTGCCCATCTTACACTAAAGCGTGCAGAAAAAGCACGTGCTTTGGTTAGCAAACTTCCAGGTAAACACAAAACACCACACTTACTTTTAATCAATGACAGAGCGGATCTGAAGTTGTATAGCTAGGTTATATGTATCCATCATTCCATCCAGTAACGCTTATTATGCATATTCATGCATCATCTTGAAACAGGAATGGTGGAAGCTTTGGTGGTGAAAACTGTAGCCTGGGAGAACGAAAGAGGCGTTGAATTTACCTATGATGGGGTACGAATTATGTAACTAGTTTATGCTGATTTGTCAGTGACATGGCTAAAGTGTGGGTTGGGTTGGTAATTTTTTATATATTAAAAAGGGTCAGGTTGACCCCCATCAAATATGATTAGAAAGCACATTATATCAACAAATTGCGTTTATTTAACGAATTGATTAAGAGGTTTATGCTTTGGTGATATCAGTTTGGGAGTTTTTATATTTTAATCTGTTTGACCTGTTAAAGATAAGAAACATAACCTGAATCAAACATTTCTTACAATCTTAATTATACATCTAGGTTCGGCTTCTTTCAATGCTTGAGGACTACAAGATATTAAGGCAAGAAAAAGAAGAAGAACGAAAGAGGCAAAGGGTATGTGTTATATCATAGCACAATTGGTTGTGAGCTTTCTTTTTAGAGATAAATGTATAACCAAAGGATCATCTCTGGTATTTTAGGACCAGAAGAAACTTCAGGGACAGTTGATAGCTGAACAGGAAGCACTATTTGGTTCAAAACCGAGCCCAATGAAGCAACAAAGTGCCAAAAAAGGTGGTAGATTGTCAATGGGTGGTTCAGGTACATCAAGCAACAGGAGACTGTCATTGGGTGGAGCAGCTCATGCGACTCCTAAACCAGATCCTCATTTCATTAGAGCTGCTACTCCTAATACCCGTCCTGTCAAAAAGATTGATCGTCAGTTAAGTAGCAAAGATGAGGGATACGGTTTTGTGACCCCTGGTAAATTTTTGAAACTTCAACTACTTCTGATCATTAATGTTTTTCTAATTGTGTATGTCGCGTTCTTTCCCAAAAATGTGCAAGTGTTTGCTTGACAACTACAGAAATATACTTAACTTGGGTGATCAAAACGGGCGGGTTGGGTAATAGGTCAAAACGGGGTAGGTTTTTTGGAATTGGCCGTGGCAGGGTGGTAAATGAATTCTAGATCATAACTCATTTTGGTAAATGAATTCTAGATCATAACTCATTTTGTTTCTTATGTGATCAGGAAGGAAAGGTTTGGAAATGGCTGGTAATAAGAAACGCAGTGAACTAGAGCCAGCACAGACAACATTTCGCAAGCCATTCTCGCCTATTTCTAAAGAATCATCAAAAGCTAACATGACAGAACCTAACAGAAAACACGATATGTCACAAAAAACCATTCAAAACAATACCACACCATTCACAACTCCTTCTAAAACGACAATGTTTGCCTTCGAAGAAGAAAACCGAACTCCCCATAAAAACATAACTCAAATACTACCGTCTACACCATTCACACCTTCTGCTCCGATGCAAACAGTGATGACACCCATGATTAAGGAGATGACCACACCATTCACACCTTCTGCTCCAATGCAGACAGTGATGACACCTGCGATTAAGGAGATTATTCCTGATGAAGTTATCGAGTACTCTTTTGAAGAACGACGAGCTGGTTTTGTGCTACCCAGGGCACAAAACACCAGGACAGAAGTTTAATCCTTTCTACAAGACACGATCTTTGTACTCTTGCTTTTCATCTTGTTTAGTGTAAGTGATGCTTTTTATTAAAGGTCAATTGCAATTGGCTGGCAGGATGGGATATCTTAATGAATCAGCTTTAAGCTTTGTTAGCTCTTATCTCTTAATCTAAATTCATCTGTTATATAATCTGTTCATCAACTTTGATTGTGATCGTCGTTTTTCTGAAATGATACATTCATTCATTATCGTTCATATCATCCACGCAACTTGGTTGAAATTTCGTGAATTTCAACTTAGTTATTGTGCTTCAGTCCGTTTCTAAGGTCGACACATTATCATTCCTTAAATTACATTTCGTTAACTAGAATTAATAAACACAACTAAGCGCCATGGTTAATTTGTTTAGACATTGATAAAATTGTCGTACGCTCGTACTCTTATTTTCATCCATATATAGACATGTGTAAAATTATCTTATACGAGTATTATGTTGTCCTAATTACATTCTTAACAAAAAAACACCATGTAAAGTATACCTTTGAAATATAATTTTTAAAATTTTTCCGAAGTGTTTACCTTAATGTATGATTAGTGAAGTAGATGTATGATTAGTGCAAGTGTTTGTCACTAAATTATAAATAAATGATTTACAGATCTAAAACATCAAACATAAGAAAATGAAAGCAATTTTTCAAAAAAAATAAAATAAAATATATATTTGAGTAAATTATTTAAATTTAAGTCAATTAAAATAAGAAGTGGTCAAAGGTAGTAGAAATGGTCAAAAGAATCCAATATTCCAACTTTACATTTTTTTAATCCATATATCTTTCACTCTTTCAGGTTGTATATTTTTAAAAAGAAAAATGATTTATCATAAATAATTCTTTATTTTACATATATTCTTTTTAAATATATTTCACTTTCAATTTAATAAAAAATAATTTTATCTATTTAATATTTAATATTTCAAGACGGACTTCAAACCAATTTCTTAACTAGAATTAATACTTTGAATAATTTATATATTTAACAATAAATAACTACTCGTATTAATTAAAAAAATATAAAATTATCTGTATTTAATTTAATAAATTAACCCCTTATTTATATTATTTTCTATTTTCCCAACTTTATATTTTCTCCCTTTCTTCTTTTTTTTTTCCCCCAAAAACCCTAATTTCCTTCAGAAAAAAAGAAAATATTTCTAGCAAACAAACAAATTAATTTATATTCATATTTCCATTGTTCTGTTTTTATTTATATATTTTATTTTTACTGTTAACCTACAGCAGAAAATTATAATTATAATTAGGAAAAAAAACAGTAATTTTTTTTTTCATTTCAATATATTGTGTCAAATTATTATTATTATTATTATTAAATTTGTGCTTTTTTATGTAATTTTAATAAATTTATATTTATGGAAATGGAAAGTAAGGAGGATAATAAGAATCATGATTCCGGTACAGTTACCGTTCCACCGGCGGCGGTGGCGGTGGCCGGAGAGTTAAATTTCGGTAGGTTAACGGCGGCGCCGCCGTTGAAAAAGAGGGGAAGACCGAGGAAGTATGGAACGGACGGGAAACCGACGGCGACGTTATCTCCGATGCCGATATCGGCCTCGATTCCGATCACCAGAGACTATTCCAGCTGGAAACATAGTCAAGGGAATAACAAGCTTTTATCAGAAATTAAAAGGAAACAGAAATTGGAGTTTAGCTCACCAGGTGTTTGATTAAATTTCTTAATGAAATTTTATATATATATATATAAATACCCATATGTATAGATTTTGATATAAGTATAATTGTGGTTTTGAATAAGTTTATGTCTTAGAATAGAAAGTTAGATGTTTGGATATTTGAAGTATTTAGTTTTTGGATCTTGTTAAACATAACATAGTGATAGCTGGTCCGGAAGTCTCTCCGGTCCGAATCTCCCTAGCTAAACATCTTGGGAGTAACCAAGGAAAAGGGTTGTGAAATGGTCAAATACAACGTTTAGGTCAAAGACTCGCCCTTTCTGATATTCTGAATGGGGAAAACCTCATCCGTTTATATATCCGCTAGGATAGTGTTTATGACATATTGTTTTAGGTGGTTTAAAAAAGTTAAATACTTTTTTAGTAGACGAAACTTCTACGGCTGGGTGGCAACAAAAGCCGCGGTTGGGCTGCTGAGGTGTGTGTTAGGACGGGTTGAGTCATTTATTTTTGACTGTGAAAATGGTTGTGGTGCTATATCTATATCAACATAGATGTAGATATACATATAGATATTTGGAAAATTTATGGAATTTATTTTGGGAATGGGTCCCTTTGTTAGATTTGATAAGCACACACAAATAGTGAGATAGGGAACAATCAGAGCCACACACAAACATACACACAGATAGTGAGATTGAGAAGAGTCAGCCACACACCTGACACATCACCATCCTTCCTGTTCTTATGATTAGAATCACTTGGTAATGACTGATTCTTTTCAAGTCAAATGGTTTACTATTTATAGCGGTTCATGTTGGGCCAACAGAATCTTTCTGCAGTTGACAAAAAGGAATGCTTTTTTTTGTTGTTGATCTTTTAGCATTGGATTTATCAAGTATTTGAACCATTGTATAATGTTTTTCGGCTACAATAAACAATTGCTCTTTGGATAATGCAAGAAAGACGCCAAATTATTGAAGAATGAGGGGTTTTGTATAATAGTATAGAGACTTGGCAATTACTAGTATCTACAGATTAGGTGATTACTGATACCGGCTTGTGAGCATTACATTGAACTTCACGGTCTCACTTTATAATAAGATTTTTTTTTGAAGAATAGGTGCATGAAATTATTTGATGTAATATGCATCAAGTATTTTAAAATTTAATTTGATCACTTCTCATCAGAAGTAAAATGAAGTTTATGATGGTGTTACTGCCTTAGTGTTCTGTTGGGTACATATAACTTGCAGTCGTATGCTCTTGCAAAGATGTAAATTTCCAAGATTCTTTTTTAGTGTTTACATTTTCACTGCTGGTATAAATTTACTTTTTTTGCAAGCTAATACTATGATTTATTTCATAATAATTATGCTTGTGAAAATTTTCATCATTTGTGAAAAATATGATTGTAAATTTTCGTTTTTTGTGATTTTAAGCTGTAGGTGAGCAAACTTCATATTCAGTTTGCATGAATTTTACACCTCATGTGCTTACAGTTCGTTCTGGAGAGGTACATCCCTACCATATTTTTGAGTTGATATGATACACCTTCAATTCACCCTCATAGTTTTATCATTATGTTTGACAACTATTCAAATGACTTGAATTTCCTCCAGTGATGATTAAAAGAGTATTTTGGTAAAAATGCACAAATATTTTTTCAGTTTTGCGGCACTGATTAGACTTCTGATGTTTTAGGATGTTAATATGAAGATCATATCATTTGCTCAACAAGGTGGAAGAGCTATTTGTATTCTTGCTGCAAATGGTGCAATTTCAAATGTTACACTTCGTCAGCCTGACTCTTCTGGAGGTACTTTAACATATGAGGTAAAACGCTTTTCTTTTTAATTATTTCTCTTTCATCATTTTCTTCATAAGATAGATGTTTCCAGTGAGCCTTGTCTGATCTTTTTATGATTCAAGAATGGTCAAATCTTTCTGAGACGTAGTTCTGACCTGAATGAGATTGTTGCAGGGTCGTTTTGATATTCTTTCTTTATCCGGATCATTCATGTCTAATAATAATGGGGGAGCAATCGGTATATCTGGTGGAATGAGTGTTTCGTTAGCAGGCCCTGATGGGCGTGTTTTGGGTGGAGGTCTTTCTGGTATGCTAGTCGCCGCTGGTCCTATTCAGGTTAGACCCGTTTTACATTATATTGTATGTGGCAAACTGTACGGGTTGGTTAATGGGTTTGACTGCTAAAGGGTCAGGTTCAGTTGAGGCTTAAACAATTGTTGGCCATTTTTACAAATAGATACCTCGTCAAATATGACTGTTGCATCAGGTCATCAGGTTTGGCTTTTATGAATCAAATTAGAAGGTAATCTTTTCACTAGAAAGCGGAAATATGTTTGCCTGACAACCATTTTTTGACCTTCAAGTCAAAGTCTAACCTATGATAGTCCAAATTCTATAAATAAAATTAGCATTATCAATATCTTAGGTCATACTTGGAAGCTTTCTTCCCAGCCACCAACATGAGCAGCAAAACCCCAAGAAATCAAGATTCGAACCGATACCCGCCATCTCACCTCCTAGTATTGCTTCCACGCCTATATATAAAGAAACAACCGCTAGGGGTAATGGAGATGAATCCAAAATAAGCTTTACGCTCACAACCCCAGTAGAAAATAGCGGATCTTTACATGCGTCTGAAGCTAAGGTTATCAACACATCACCCTTTGAAGTTTCTTGCTGATCAAATACCACGTGTATCAGGTTCTTTGTTAGCTGACTTCGGGGTCGCCATATTTAGGAAGTCACTTGACTAGTTATTCTTGTTATTAGTCTTAAATTTAGGGTGTTGTATTAAGTTAGTGCATTCAAATTGTTGTGATTTGCTATTATGTGTATACAACTTCCAAACTTGCTATTGTATGTATTGTATCTCATATTACTTGTAAACCGGTAGTGTGACATGGCAAGTGACAACTTATATTGCTGCCATGGTAGAAAAATACCGGTCACTCTGTGAAGATCTACAAGCAGATAGATATAGTAGACATAATTAAAAGATTTGATACATGCTAAGCAAATTTGGAAGTTGGATATAGATAATAGTTTTTAGTACATGACAAGTTGGATACATTTTTGTGCTCCCAGCACTTCGAAATTTGTTACTTTTGGTAGGCATGTGTTAATTAGCGGTGTATGATG
The DNA here is from genome assembly GCF_010389155.1 of Erigeron canadensis. Taxonomy (NCBI): domain Eukaryota; kingdom Viridiplantae; phylum Streptophyta; class Magnoliopsida; order Asterales; family Asteraceae; genus Erigeron; species Erigeron canadensis. Next base: position 29,518,741 of record NC_057762.1, read on the forward strand.
ATGGGAAATGGATGTTAAGTTTATGATTTGATTGTTGTTGAGTGCTATGTATGGTAAAAAAGTTATAATGGGGTTTAAGTTAACCATAAACTATAATTTCCTGACTTTTTTCTCTCTAGTATATGTCTATATTTCCGACTTACTAAAAACGATTAGCTATTTAAGTTATAAGATGGAGTTATTGAAAACAATATTAGCTATCTGTTAATGGTCATGTTTCTTTTTGCTCTCAAACATCAATACTCAACTATATCAACAATGTATAAACCGATCGAGTAGCGAAAACAATACTTTTATAATTTTAGTTAATGACTCAGAGATCGATCCAAAACCAACTAAGCAAACACATACAAATCTTAATAATAAGTTGAATAAGTACGTTATAAACAAGGAGTAAAGTTGGAAGGAGAACCTTAATAATAAAATTACAATGTTACAGAGTAGTAAAAAAAGAAAAGAAAAAGATCATAGCTGGTTGGTCCTTGAGTCGTCGGCCGGCCTTGTGAAATTTGGATGAATCACACACGCTGAATACGAAAGGAAATTGTATTTTGTCGTTTGACCACCACATCTGGCCTTCGTGTCTTAAAAGTTTGGAGGCCTCGATCAGTAACATAAGCGCAATCTGAGATGTCTATCGAGGATAAGCGGCTGCAACCAAAGTTAGTAAAGCTTTAGATGTCAAGTTTTTCCAGATTTTGACAATGTGATGCAATTGACTCCCATCCAGGAAGCAAAATCGCACACCTCCCACGAATCCATGATAAGTTCCACTCTCGTAACAACGGACAACCTTTTGAGACCTTGATGACATCGTCGGTGGTGACGAGGTCACCACACAGCTTAAAATTGAGGATTTTAAAATTTGCTCCAGAATTTCCGAAAACAACCTTCTGGAGGCTAAATCCATCAACGAGACAATCGGAAAGATTCAGACACTCCAGAGCACCTCTGCTTAAAACTCCAGAAACACATATGTAATCAAGCTGACACCTTGCGGCTTCTAAAGAACGCAACGATGGAGGAAACTCATGAAAGCTTCCACCAAGGATTCTACCGCATCCAGTGATTGTGAGGGATGTAAGCCGGCGACAGTTGCGGTTGAGGTGAGAAATCCCAATGTCAATAATGTTAGTGCACCAACTAATATCCACGCGTTTGAGGAGACGACACAATGCTGTCAAGGTTTGAAATCCATAATCGGTAACAGAGGAAGATTTACAAAGACAGATTATAGACAAGCTAGGACAGCAAGAAGCAAAGGATGCAAGGCCGGTATCGTTAAGATTATCGCAATGAGAAAGATCGAGAGAGTTTAAGAGGGAGCCATAATTATGTGAATGTTGCAATTTGGTGAAATCGGTTGAAGAATGGTTCAGGTCCAGAGATTGTAATTGCGTAAAACGGTTAAAGTAATTTAAAGTATGGACAACCTCAGTTAACTGAGGGGCAGACTATATTAAAACGGTTAAAGTAATTTACCAACCTCAGTTAACAAATCCTTAACAATCTGAAATTACCGGGTTATACTTTTTCGTTTCTACACGGTTGCTTCATAATCTCTCTTTTTGATATATAATAGATAGACGAATACCCACGCAATGCGGCGGTGGTGGTAGTAACGGCAGCGTGATGATAGCGGTGATTGGTGGCGACGATAATGCGTAGGTTATTGATGTAAAAAGACATTGTGGATAGTTTAGTTATTAAGGGGTAGTTATTGTAAATTAATTTTTGTAAAGATATATTGGGTATTCAATAGGCTTAGATACTCTTAGTTATATTAGTTAGACATTTTGGGTATTTTAAAGATAGAAAAGTTATAAGTAGGGAGTGATAGTTTGATTTATTAAAAAGTAAAGATAATCCTTCCGATATTTTTAAATTTATACAATTGTTAAAAAAAGGTGCGGATCGAATATCATAAGGAAGATCTCAAACTATATACGTTGTGTATTAACCGAATCCACACTAAAGAGCCCCCTTACCCAACACTTAGTATAAGGAGCAACACTATAATACTCTGTCTAACAACACTAACATATTAAGATAAAACCGTACCTTAGACTTGATCTTGGGTCTCTTCAAATCAAAACATTCATAGGACTTTTTTAACATTCAACTATTAACCCATTATTTAGTTGATTTATATACATAACTAGTGCTTATATCCCGTGCGATGCACGGACAACCCTAAATAATTTTTCTTAAACTTTATTTTAAGATTGTATCAATGAATAAGTATAACTGAGTTGGACATAATAAAAATATTCTTATGAGTTGATTAATTTAAAGAAGAAGAATGCTAGATATACCTTGAGATTTATTAATGATACACGAGGGCTTAAAACGCGTACATTGCACGCCGGAGAGAAATTATAAAACGGATTGCACATAGTAGGCACATATAAGAAGGATTATGTTGGTTACCTGGATGTGATAGGTATTATGAATTTTCCCCCACTTTGATATATAGACCCACGTGGATGCGCTATAACCTTAAATAATTTCTTTAACACCAGTTCAAGCATGTATGTAGCGAAGTAAATGTACTCCTATTACAACTAATGACCATTTTTAAAAAAATTAATGACTTAAAATGCATAGAAAAGTCTTATTTAGCACTAAAATAAACCAAATATACCTCATAATTTTCATCACAAATTTGATAGGTTGTTCTTTGTATAAGATTTGAAATTTGTTGATCATTCATTTTAACTCCAATAGCACCAGTGACATCTACAATCCTAACTTGCACATTAAACCTACCAAAAAAAAAAAACAGAGATATTATTTTATCACACAACTTAATGATTATAGAGTTTTAATATGAAATATAAATATATACTTAGGATTGATGAGAACTCCTTCCTTATTACATGAACAACAAATCCACATTTTGTTGTCCCTTAAAGCATCAATAATGTCGACTGCATCCATGTAGAGATCGGTCAACTTAACTTCTTGAGAACAGTTCACACATTTGGTCGGTTGGAATAAACCGATTGTTGCAACAACAACCACTTTATCAAACTGTCAAAATGAAAATGTTTATACATTATAATGTTAAAAAGCTAGTTATAAATTCGAAAGAAAGTTATGTTAAAAAGTAATCTAATCAAAAAAGAAAAATTCACAAACAATGAATACTTACATGTTCGTCCATCAAGATCATCTCAATACTACCTATGTTATTAACATCTCCATATAGAGGTTGCTTCCATAGCCGCAAATTCTAACCGTTATCATACATGGCTTATTATTTGGACGCAAATTTCTAATTGAAACATGGTTTAGTGAAGCCATGCTAAAATTGATCTGTTATGTGTTTACGTTTTGAAATGCCTTAAAACTGAATGGAAGTAACCTTATATAGACATAGACATGCAAGGAAGTAACCGCCACAAGCAATACACGAACGGTTACATATTCAAATTTTCGAAAATTTGAACTTCTTGAAAGCATAACTAATCCGTTTTCGAAAATTTGAACTTCTTATAAAAGTAACTAATCCGTAGACCTTCCAAGGAGCAATATTGTAATGATTTTTGGGCTTTCTTGCATTTCTAAGCATGCCACATAGACAATAACTAATAATTTTTGAAGTGAGATTTATATAATGTAGGGATCTTTCTTTTTGATATATATTCCTTTCATTTTTATGTTTTTTTTTCTAAATTGATAGTGTAAAAGTAAAATTATAAAACTCGTGACTTTCGCTGATCCGATCCCAAACGGAAAAAGAAATGAGAGAATGAAAATATGAGTTTCGAGATTTGTTTTGTTGATTTTTTTTTGAAAGGGATTTTCTCAAATTATCTTTTCTCCCGCTATAAAAAGAAAATCCACAACTCTCCACGAGAACTAACTTTGACCATTGGGGTGAAGGATTCCAAACCCGGTCCTTGCAACCATAAAGCAATGATTAAACCAGACCAGATATGCCTACATCCAAACATTCCCTATTGGATCTACCATATATAAAATTAAGTTGGATCAAAGTGGTCATAATAAAGAACAATCGATCGAATTGTAAACATATTATGATCAGCAAGCACCACCAAAGTCACAGGTTGATACCTGGATACAAGCATCTGGCTGCAACAATCCGCAATGCAACACCAGCCAAGTATCAGACCATATATCTCCATATTAACACATGTCTGGCTGCAACCAAATTAACGATTGTTTTAAAGGTAACAGTGATATATATTTCATGTTCTCAATGGTTGTTTGAAAGAAAACATTACATGGACCAACTGTTTTAACATACCCAGATTACTAAAATAAACCAGTAGAACACGTGTGGAAGAAAAAGAACAAGCGATTGCTCTATTAAACTTAATATGGTACATTGAATAAGAAGTAAACACATACAAAGCAGATACAATAGAAGTTACAATGTTACAGGGATTGTGTCTTGTTTGTGGGAATCACGCCGAAAACAAAAGAAAGGCGTATCTTGTTGTTTGACCTCCACATGTGGCCTTCGTGTCTTAAAAGTTTGGAGGCCTCGATTAGTAACAAAAGCGCAATCTGAGATGTCTATCCACGATAACCGGCTGCAACCGTTACCCAAAGTGAGCAAAGCTTTATCATCGAAGGTGCAATTGTTGATGTCAAGTTTTTCCAGATTTTGACAATGTGATGCAATTGACATCCATCCGGGAAGCAAAATTGTACGACTCCCACGACTCCATGATAAGTTCCACTCTTGTAACAGCGGACATCCTTTTGCGATCTTGATGACATCGTCGGTGGTGACGAGGTCACAATGCTTGAAATTGAGGATTTTAAAATTTGCTCCAGAAAACCTGGAAACAACCTTCTGGAGGCTAAATCCGTTAAAGACAGAAGCATCGGAAAGATTCAGACACTCCAGAGCACCTCTGCTTAAAACTCCATAAACACATGTGTAATCAAGATGACAACGTGCGGCTTCTAACCAACGCAACGATGGAGGAAACTCATGGAAGCTTACACCAACGATTCTATCGCAACCGGTGATTGTGAGTGATGTAAGCTGACGACAGTTACGGTTGAGGTGAGAAATTCCAAGGTCTGTTATGTTAACGCACCAACTAATATCCACGCGTTTGAGGAAACGACACAAAGTTGTCAAGATTTGAAATCCATAATCGTTAAGATTATCGCAATGAGAAAGATCGAGAGAGTTTAAGTAGAGGGAGCCGTAATTATGTGAATATCGCAATTTGGTGAAATCAACTGAACAATGGTTGAGGTCCAGAGATTGTAATTGCGTAAAACGGTTAAGCAACTTATCAACCATAGATGTGGATGTCGATGAACAACTATCAGGTTCGATGACGACTTTCAAGTGTTTGCGACTTGAATTTTGAATATCTAGAAAACGGTGACAGGTTAACCCAAAACTATCACGATCGGTTTTGGTGTCTAATTTTTTTAATATAAAACACAAACAATCATCGTTGAGCAGCTTTGTCGTATACATCCGACCACAATCCATATTTGATTTTGAATAATCGAATACTTGTTTCGATAAGATGGAATAGATATGATGATGTTAAGTTGCCGCGCGCCTGAACTTTCGAATACCTTTTATTTTAGTATTTATAGGAAGGATATATAGGATAGGAAACACCGCTTCAATTTCCATACTTGCCATACATGGAATTATCCTCACAACTTGTTGGTGCCTGTGGAAAGCAAGAAATGTTGTTTGCTTTAGTTGTATCACCCCTCAAGGCAGCAACTAACACTGTATTCTCGAGTTTTTATTAAAAGAAAATAAAGGAGAAGATTGGATAGGGAAAGAAAGGATAGATAATTACATAAAAAAAAGGCATTCTCGAGTTGAAAAAGAAGAAAAGAAAGTTGATAGTTAAATGTATTCTTGAGTTAGAAGGGAAGGAAAAGAAATGATAAAAAGATACAATTTTACATTTATAGCCTTGTAGTAATTAAAACCTTTATATAAGTTTGAGGGGTATAATAATAATTTCATCACTTTTCCTTCTAAATCTTGCCACTTTTGGCAAAAAAGTTTTGGGATTAAAACATCCTATTTTTCTCTTTCTTTCCCTTCCCTTTCTTTTAAAACAAAAACTCAAGAATACAAAAACTAAAAGTTTTATACCTTTTCTTTTCTTATCTCTTCAAAACAAAACTCAAGAATGCAGTCTAAAAGAAAGAACTTCAAAGCCTCACTTTTTTTGATAAAAAGTAGAGCAAAATGTAAAGAATTGACTTAAGAAAGATGGCGCAAATTCAAGATATAAAAATGGTTGATCAGATGCAATTTGCCAGCCACTTATTACGGATTCACAACATATCATGGAGCTTGGTTAACAATTTTTTTTTTTGGTTACTTAAAATTTGTTTTGGGGTATAATGCTGGTTAGACTGAGGGAAACTATCAAAAACGAGCTACGGTGAAAATCAGTGGCACAATTCTTAGACTCGATGATTTTTCCTGCATGGGTCTACTCAGGTTTTTTCCATCCGTTTTAGTTCTTTCGCAGTTAAAATTCCAACAAAAGGGTGTCCTTAATGTATAAATTTGTTCTTGAATACTTCATCGTGTAAACCGTCTAGCAATTTGCTAGTAGTTTATTGTTAATGCTAGTCCTAATACCTGTAAGATGTATGATAGTTATGTTGATTGTATCATAAAGAAATTTAAATATGCTTCACACATGATTTGTGAGTATGAAATAAATTGTAGTTTGAAAAAACACATGATCGAAGATAAGTTATAATAAACAGTAATAATAAGCATAATATATATGTTTAGTTTAAGTTTTCGATTTACCTTAAATTTTTACAATCACATTAAAATCGGAACTTGTAAGCATAATGGATGACGACAAATAAGTCGTATAAGAACACACATAATAATTATATTAATGCTTTAAATGTTTCATGAATGTAAGACGTATGTATGATGAAAATTGTTATATATTAAAAATGTTATACATATGTATAAATACGGAAGGAAATAATAAAAAGCTAAATCCTTACAAGTAAAACCATAATTGTATACAAATTGTATGATGAAAACCTGAGAACCCAAAAGTTTAGTGTCAATAAAAATGAAAACAAAATTTTTGATATGAGATACAAGTTAAAAGATGAAAACTTTAATTAAAAAAATAACTAAACATGTAGCAATACAATAAAAATAATGTAGAGAATATTAAGATGTATAAAAACATGAACAATAACTATATTAATGTTTTAAATGTAACATGAACGTAAGACGTAATGATGATAAAAGTTATTGTATAATGAAAACGCTATATGTATAAAAAGACAAATGAAAATAATCAATAACCAAATGTTTAAAAGTAAAACCGTAACTGTGTGAAAGTTGTTTGATGAAAACATGAGAATTTAAAAAGTTTAGTGTCATGAAAATGAAAGCGAAAACTTTGATGTGGGGTAAAAGTTTAAAACTAAAAATTATAGGGGGTTAAAACAAAATTTGGTTTAAACTTAAGGGGTTAAAACAAAATTTGGTTAAAATTAGTATTTGCTTTAAAAGCTTGTACATTCCACGCATAAAGTACTTGTACATTTACATAGGTTTTTAGTATATATATATAAAAACTAGATGAATACCCACGTAATGCGGCGACGATGGTGTTAACGGCAGCGTGATGGTCGCGGTGATTGGTTGCGATGATAATGCGTAGGTTTTTGATGTAAAAAGTCACTGTGTTAATTTATATATTAAGGGGTAGATGTTGTAAATTAATTTCATAAAAAATATAATGGGTATTTAGTAGGCTCATGGATACTGTTAGCTATATTAGTTAAGACAATTTATGTATTTTAAGGAGAGAAAAGTTATAAGTGGAGAGTGGTAGTTTGTCTTGTAAATAAGTAAAGATAATCCTTATATTTTTAAATTTATACAATTTTTTATAAAGGTACAAATCGAATATTATAATGAAGAGTTCAGATTATGTTGTCTAAACTGAGTGCACACTAGAAAGTCCACTTAACTTAACACTTAGTTGAAGGGAAAACACTTTAATACCCTCACTACAACATATTATGAAAAAACCTTACCTTATACTTGATATTGGATCTCTTGAAATTCAAAATTTTATAAAAAAGACTTCTTACTAGTCAAATATTAACCCATTAATTTATTGGGATTTATACATAATCTCTCTCTTTGATATATATTTCTTTTTATTTTTAATTAAATTGATGGTGTTAAAGTAAAATTATAATGTAAATTGTTGCAAAAAGACCCTGTCTAAATTTTAAGTTTCAACTTTTACTTTATCAAATTGCCTTTATCAATTATATATTTAACCAATCATTTTTTTTTCTTTTCTCCATAAATCATTTATTCCTCTAATTCAATCAAAATCTTTTATCTCAAAAACCGTACATCGATAAATCATAAAAATTATATGGGTGTTATTAAAATTTAATGCTCTTTTATTAGAGATGTCATTCGATATACTTTCGACGAATTTTTAAATCCAATGTCGGAGCCTGTATGGCTAAGGAATTTGGCTATCACACTCTATGACTTATCGCCCCACTATCTCACCGCCGCAACACGCTAGTACTTGCTCTCGTGATTAAAAAAAAATACCAGCTTAACACTCTAAATAGGTCAAATACAAAACCTATAAAAAAGAAAATAAAAAGCAATTAAACATTAACCCACAGTAATGAACAAAAACAACGAGCAATATAACTTCCTCAAAAAGCCATAGATAATAAACTTTCTACCCAAGAAACTCAATCTCAACCGTTAATCAAAACCCCTTTTACTCTTCCCATCAACGGCCCAGATCCTTCCAACTACTTGTATAAATATGTCTTCAACTTCCAATACATCACCATCGACACACACAAAACACATAACCTCTTCATCAGTATTCCATATTTATTGTCTGTAATAACAAAAAAAATAAAAGAATGGTGACCATAAAAGGTGTTAAGGCTCGTCAGATTTTCGATAGCCGTGGTAATCCAACCGTTGAAGTAAGTTTTATTTTTACCTTTACTCTTTTTTCTTTTTCTTTTTTTTTAATATTATGTAATGTAATAATGCTCAAGCTTTTTTACTACATATATGTATATGTATAAAATAGATAAATGTGTAAAGAATCACAATAATAATGAAAATTAAAAATAACAGGTGGATGTAACACTGTCTGATGGAACTTTGGCTAGAGCTGCTGTACCTAGTGGTGCTTCTACAGGTTTTTTCCCCTTTCTTACATTTGTGTTTGTTTTTATAATGTTTTTAGGTGTTTTTTTTTTCTTTTTTCATATACTATAATAGTGTTTTGTACTTTTTGCTTATATGTAAATTTTTGTTTATATATATAATTATATATATAGGTATATATGAAGCTCTGGAATTAAGAGATGGAGGTTCAGACTATCTCGGTAAAGGTGTTCTTAAGGTCTGCACTATTCTTATTTTCTAAGATTTTTTATTGCATTTATTTAGTCTGATATTGTTAAGATCATACTTATTTAGTCACACTGCTAGCTACAAACGAAATTATATAACTTTCTTGTAGTATTTTTAATTTTAATGAATCCCTAAAATATCATCATACCAAATGTTCTTTAAGGTTCCCTTTTAGGCACAAAAGTATCCCATTTTCTATTGGAACCAAATTTAATATCCGTATCCTATGTTCTTTAATGTGATCCTTCGTAATCGTCGTGTCTTTGCCCGGATACTACGATTTACTTCAAAACTTCTTAAATAAGCTGCCATATTATAAGTTGTAAAAAATAAACTAATCATTTACAAATAATTTTGCAGGCTGTGGAGAATGTTAACTCAATCATTGGACCTGCTCTTATTGGCAAGGTATGTCCTCTGCACTTGCATTTTTTTTTTGGCACTTTCTTGTCATTTGATTTAACTTATAAGGTCGGTTTTACGGAAATTTGACCCGCTTTAACTTGCAGAATCCCACAGAGCAGACCAAAATTGACAACTTTATGGTTCAAGAGCTAGATGGAACTACAAATGAATGGGGTTGGTGCAAACAGAAGGTATTAATAGATCTTTGTATTACATTGTCGATTTGTTGCTACCAAGTAAACAAAGCTGCATTCCTTAAGTGTGTTTTACTGTTGGCCAGCTTGGTGCAAATGCTATCTTGGCAGTGTCACTTGCCGTGTGTAAAGCCGGGGCATCTGTTAAGAAAATCCCTCTTTATCAGGTATGCGATGTTCTTCCTTAACGAGTATCTAAAACTGATTTTAACGAAATTTGAATAATTTACTTTGCTTTTTTAATATCAGCACATTGCAAACCTAGCTGGAAACAAGACATTGGTGCTGCCTGTACCTGCATTCAATGTGATCAATGGAGGTTCACATGCAGGCAACAAGCTTGCTATGCAGGAGTTCATGATTCTCCCCGTTGGAGCTTCGTCCTTTAAGGAAGCTATGAAGATGGGTGTTGAAGTATATCATACCTTGAAGGTATTGTCATTTTCCACACTTTTTTATAAGATTTGATTATGTCTCTAAAATGTTGTAAGTTCATTTTATAACTGCATTTATGTATTTCTCTCTTTCAGTCGGTTATCAAAAAGAAATATGGCCAAGATGCCACTAATGTTGGTGATGAAGGTGGTTTTGCTCCTAACATTCAGGTTAGTCAACTGTTAGTCTTGGTGACTGCCTGCTGGGTCAGAGTATAGTGTTTAGAATTCTTATCGTATCTGATATATATCATTGTATATTACTTGTTGTACAGGAAAATAAAGAAGGTCTTGAGCTTTTGAAGACTGCAATTTCAAAGGCTGGATACTCTGGAAAGGTTGTCTTTTTTTTAGTATATATAGGTGTAAATGTGCATTGTCATTTGAACTTATTCTAACGGGTTTAATTGCAGGTTGTTATTGGAATGGATGTTGCTGCATCTGAGTTCTATGAAGACAAACATAAAACCTATGATCTGAATTTCAAAGAAGAGGTATAACTTGTATGCAAGTTCAAAGCTTGGCTAATTTAAAATCTTTGCATAACTAAATACGAAAAACATTCGTCTGGTGCAGAACAATGATGGGTCACAGAAGATATCAGGTGACAGTTTGAAGAATGTCTACAAATCATTTGTTAGCGACTATCCAATTGTATCGATCGAGGATCCTTTTGATCAAGATGACTGGGAGCATTATGCAAAGATGACAGCAGAAGTTGGTGAGCAGGTGCAAATTGTTGGTGATGATCTCCTTGTGACAAACCCGAAGGTAATTATTTCCTTAACCCAAATGTTATGCAAGTAATTTGTTTATACAAGGTTCTCAGTTTCTCACTTTATTTGGTTCAGCGTGTCGAGAAAGCAATCAATGAAAAGACTTGCAATGCACTTCTTCTAAAGGTATATATACTTGATCTGGTTTTGAATTCAGCATTTCTGAATCTTCAGATGTTTCTCTGATATTTATGTCATTACTATACTTTGCCATTTTCCAGGTTAACCAAATTGGGTCGGTCACAGAAAGCATAGAAGCCGTGAGAATGTCAAAACGTGCTGGCTGGGGGGTCATGGCTAGTCACAGAAGGTGCCAAATCATTGTTTCTTATATATAGATACATGGTTATACATTTGTGCTGAAATTTATTCACTTTTACTTTTACCATATGCTGAAAATAATGTATGTATTGCAGTGGTGAAACTGAGGATACCTTCATTGCAGACCTTTCTGTTGGATTGGCCACGGTGAGAGTTTGAGTCTGGAAAAACTCAAATTGTTCTAGATACTGTAATTCAACCTATGAGTTCATTAATTAATCGCACTAACATATATGATTTGACAAACTTAACAGGGTCAGATCAAGACTGGAGCTCCTTGTCGTTCAGAACGTCTTGCAAAGTACAACCAGGTAATCTTTGTGATCTTACATTGGAAATGTCATAAAGAGCTAAAATGTTGGACTAAATCATTGACATTCTTCTGTTTGAAATTGCAGCTTCTTAGGATTGAAGAAGAATTGGGATCAGCTGCAATCTATGCAGGAGCCAAGTTTCGTGCACCTGTTGAACCTTACTAGGCTGAACCCTTCTCCAATGCGGCATGGAAATAAAGTTAATTAACTAGTGGTAACATAACAGAGTCTGGTAGAACTGGAATTTTGTCATTGAAGTTTATAAACTAAGCCAGACAAAGGCTTGTTAAGTTGTTATGCACTAGGAGGTTTTGTGAAGGTGGTAGTTTTCAATGTGTCCTGTCATTTTGGAGTTTATGATACTTTTGTGATTTACCTGCAATATGATGCCATGGCTTGTTACTTTATGTTGTGTTCCTTATCTTTTTTGGGTACTTAATGTTGTGTTCCTTATCTATCACAATGCCGGAGATATAAGTTGATATAAATCGTTAAATTACAGGGCTTAAGAACTATTAATTTGTTCTATGTACAATCTTGTTGGAATGACTTGTTAATCCATTTTCATGATAAACAAGTCAAGAGAAAGAGATCAAGATTCTGGGACATTTTAGAGATCATAGCACTTGAATTGTAGCCACTACTTAGGGTTCTCTAGTTTTTTGAATAACTTCACTTTGATTAGTATCATGACAGATCACTTTGCGGAATTGGGAAGACTACAAACTATATACTACCCGACTTTTGGTGCCTTCATGATTCTGAGTCACATTCAGTTTTTGATAGATGGAATTATATGCATTGCTTTCTTACATTCGCTTCATATGAGTTTATAGTCAGGTGCCAAAAAATAGTTTAATTGGGTTTAGGGTTAACCCGCAAATTAATAAAAATGCTACCTATTATGTTACAATCTAATCAAAATTATTCCAGATAGTTATTAATAATAAGAAATATATAAAATAATATTAATATAAATCATTATTTAAACAAGCTAGCAATAACAATATTCAACTTTAACAATACAGATATTAAAAATTAAAAATTAGAGAAGCTTTTAAATTTTGGGAGAATATCATATTTCCCCCTCTTAAACATCAAAATTACACATTACCCAACTAAAAAACTTAATATTATATTTTCTTTAGAACAATAATAAAAATTTTATTAAATATGCTACTAAGAAACAACTTAATATCATATTTACCCAAACTAGATGTTAAAAGTCTCGAAATTTCCCATTTCATTAACAAAAACCTTATAACTCCTAATAACTTTAGATTAATTAATTATTAACTAGAGGTTAGGTATTGTAAAATAACTATTAATGTAAAACATGTAAGACACAATCTAGACCATTAGATCATTTAGTTAATTAAATTATTATTTATTAATTTAAAACTGTATTTAGTCCAATAAAAACTAAAAAATAGGGGTATAATAGGTATTGTGCAGCGTTTTTAAAATCACAATTCTTTGTGGAGCTTAAATCACCACAGGGTAAAAAATTAATTAGATAATGTAGATTTTAAAAAAAGGAAAAGCTAGTTTGTTGGGATTTTCCATATCATTAGGATTCTACTCCCGTATATATAAATATTTATTATATTATATTATTATATATTTTAAGTTTATTGTGGAACTATCTATAGGAATTGCTTGCGAAAACAAATTTTGAAGAAGATGAGTAACAAAAAAGATGCACAATTACAGTGGTGTGAAAGATTCACCAACGCGTAAGACATTATAAAGCATCTTAAATTTAAATCGCGATGAAGTATTGTGTTATTTGTTGTTTAAGTTTGTGTTTTTTTTATCGATTAAGCTACTAGGAGAAGTGGAAGGCTATTGAAATTAAAAAACAAGCAAGATCCACAGCAAATGGTAATTGAAAATAAAAATTCTAATGCGTCTGAAGTTTTTTTTTTTTTTTTTTTTTTTCTTTTTTTCGGTAGGTATTTGAACCTTGTTTTAGCATTAGTATAAATGTTTTGGAGGTTCACAAAATGGCTGATGTGAGGTTTTTATGAATTTTAATGGAGTTTTAGATGTATAATCAGTGAATAATGATGTTCGTGAAGCGTAATGTGGCTTAAGTGAGTTTATTGAATTTAACTATAGTGTTGTGAAGCATGATACATCATAGTTTTTTAGGTATTAAATCTTTGGCTGTGGATCACAAATTAGCATGAAAAGACTGTTTGTGCATCGTATTGTGGCATAAGTGAGTTTATTGTATTTAACTGTTCATGAGAATAGTGATGTGCGTGCATCGTATTGTGGTTTTTTGGTGCATCGTGAGTAAACTGAATTTAGTTGTTGCTTTGTGAATCAAATTACATCATAGTATTTAGTTTTTTCAATTTAGGGATGTGGATCATAAAGTATCCTGAAAATAGTGATGTTCGTGTATCGTAATGTGGATTTTGGTGATGTGGATCATAAAACATCAATCATAACGAAGCAGTAATAGACACCAACTGAAATAAGAAAGGGAAACAAAATTACTCGAATCACCACACCGCCTAAATCTAATATAACGTCAACATATCTTCAAATACATCAAAAAAATTATTCTTAGCAGTTGACCCACAACGAATCTTTTGATGTGAGGCGTAGCCATGTTCAGTGCGATAATCAATAGGCTTCCATGCCATTTCTCTTCTCGTTAATCAAATATATATACGAAATTACATATACTAAATATGGAGAGATTTTACTAATTGATCCTGTCACCTATACAGAAGAGATCACGCCTAAATATATGATTGCTATTAATTGTGATTGCCATTATTCATGACTCCTGGGTTATAATCAATTGACCCACATCAATGGCTTCATATTTTTATAAATTAGATACAGAGATTCTGCAAATACATGAAGGTTTGAATGAACCTTATTGTTATTCTAGAGATATTGATATGAGGAAGAAGTTGATTTAATTTTGAAAACAGAGAGAGAATAGAGTGGACAACGGTCAAATGTATCAGATATTATACACAAGATCTGAATATCCAAATCTCCAAACTACCCTTAATACTATTTAAAAATATTAATTAATTACAATGACAGATGTCAAAATGAAGCTATGTCTTGCTTGTTTTATGATAATACTTGTTTTATTTTACCCCCTTCCTTATTAACTATGTGTGATATCTCTTTCAGAATTTTACTTTAGACCTACAATAGCTTCAGGATGAATCCCTGCCTAGGTTTCACACTGACTTTGTCATTTCAATTTCCATTTGCAAATCTGCCATCACTTTTTTTACAAATCGTACATCAGCTCATATATCATTTGGCACCATGTCATCGTATATCCACTACTCATCACAGTCATCTCATTTACAGTTCATGGATCACATACGGCTTTCTAACAAAGAGATTGAATTAATCAAAGACTCGGACAAATGGCAACCTTGCCAATAAAAAAAACTCTTAAATCAACAGTTAGTTTTGACTAATGAGTTTTTGATTCTGGAATAAAATAAGCACCGTATATGTTGTATACTTGTATTTTAAGTTAAAAAAACAAAATTACCAAGACCAAGTTTTTCAGCAAAAAGATGAGTTTGACTAAAACCAGTCAACAACAATGGACTAGTCAACCTAGAAGCTTTTCAATGGACATAAACCGGTCAAGGTTAAAATGCATGCAGACTAGGTAAAAGAATAATGACGGCAATACAAAGCAATGCTTTAAACTATAGAGTATGATAATGTTATGAACCAACAGTACTTCTAATTTCATCCAAGGCAAGATTGCAATTTTAAAATGTATGATACATAACGTTACTCAAGTTATAACCAAAGCATTACAACATTGATCATTTTGATACTGCATATCAAACAAAAATACAGATACATGACTAAACCTCAGATGAGCAAAAGTTAAAAGATTTGTCTTCCAAAAAGTGTCTCCAATCAACAAAAGAAAGAACATACAGCGATTCTTGTCTGCAATTAATTCACATCTACAAGTTCAATATCGAAGACCAGCCATGAGTTGGGCGGTATGGCTGAACCAGCACCTTTAGTACCATACCTGTATGTACAAGAACATAAACATGCTTTTAACACTAGTACATAAAGAATATAGACGTGGAAACAGATTCAGTACAAAATGGATCATTTTTAGAGCAGGGGTTATGGGGAGTTAATGCACTAAATATGATTAAAAAAGACGATAATAGTCATGATAACATATTAACATATATATCTGAATGAGGCAATTTATAATGTATGTACACATCAAAGATAGACTCCGGCATTAAGATTATAGTAGAAGAATACCCCATGGACGGAGGAATTGTTAGTCTTCGTTTGTCTCCAACACGCATGCCTAGAACAAACAAAATCGACACATTATTAGCAGACTACAAGGTGACAGAACATGTAAAATAAACTACTAAGTAGAAAGACTACCTTTAACTCCAACATCCCATCCTGATATAACTTCTCCAACACCTAAATACACAAAAAATAAAGTTCAGTAGATAACATAATGTGAAAAGATATAAAAATGCCAGCTTATTACAGACTTACCAAGTCGAAACTTAAAAGGTGCCTTCCCAATATTTGAGTCAAATATTTTCCCATTCTTCTTAAGCTTTCCAATGTACCTCATACTAATCTGGTGAGAAAGGAATGTGTTTCATGTTAATCATAAAAGGGCGATGAAACTAGACTATAAAGGATTAAAGGCCTTTGGCAGTTATGTTTTATACGTTGATAAATATTATGGCTACACTAGATGATATGAGTTAGTGTTTCTGTGCAACTTCAAAGAATAAACAAAATGAGCTGATAAAATGTAAAATTTAATACAGCTTGTATAATTTTTAAAACTCAGTATAGTGACTTGAAGTCACAATTTGACAGTTACTTTTTATACGTAAAAAATATTATGGCTACACAGATGATATGAGTAAGTGTCTCTACACAATTTGAAAGAATAAAGAAAATGATCTGATGATTTGTAACTTTAATACAGCTTGTATGATTCTTAAAACTCATTATAGTGACTTAAAGTCACAAAAATTAAATTATCAGTTTCCCAAACGCAATCCTTACACTTTGCATATGAGATTGAAATTTTACTCACCTTCTTCCCTAAATCTGCCCGCTTTCCATTTGGTTTACCTATATAAAGCTCCTCGACAACAAGCCCATTGGGATAAGTTCTAACTTGCAATGGTTTCGCTTCACTAGCAGATCCTTTTGCTCCTGGTGTATTCTCCTGCTGTTTGTTCTTTGCACTTGCCCTTTTTGAATATATTCAACAAGAAATTAGTGACTTACACATTTATTAGAAAATCCTAAACTTCTAAGAAACAGCTAACTTCTTTATGAAGTGAAGTGCTACCTACGTGTATTGGCATTTGGCAATATACTTTATGTATCTAATTGATGATTAAAAGATGAATAGAATATACTTACGTTTCAGCGATTTTCTTCGGCTTGGTTTCCTCCTTCCGAGTCACACTGTCGTTAACCTTACCACCTTCTACTGTATCTTTTGCTTTCTTCTTTTTCTTCTTTCCTTTCTTGACATCTGATTCGGGTGTTGGTGCTTCAACCTTTGCTGGTTGGCTGATATATCAAAGAACAACATAATTGTATTAGAGAACAAAATTATCAAACCCATGCTTTTCTTAATTACCAACATGTCGATGGTTGAAAACATGAAGGGCTATAACTGAAACGGTACATTTTTTAGTAGTGTGGAAACGGGCCTAGGCTAGGTGGGTAAAGTCAACCAGCAAATACTTTTTTCCATCTCTTTTTAAAATATAAATTAAAACCTAATGCGCAAATAAAGACTTTATAATCAATATAATTACAGTAATACTATTTAGAATATCGTAAGAACGAAGGAAAAACTTTGAACATCTCTCAGCCTATTTGACCCGTTCGGCTTAAGCTAACTTGTTTGACTCGAATTTATACGAGACAAAATAACATTGATATAAAACCTGGCGGAATCATCAACTTTAACAGAATCATCTCTCTTTCGCTTTGCTGACTTTTCAGAAACTTCTTTTGCAGTAGATTCTACTGATCTTTGTTTGCCACTTACAACACTGGCTTTGTCATTAGCAGCAGAAGATATTGGGAAGCCATCTTCATCTTCACTCTCCAGTACTGGAACACTGCCAGAACTTTTTAGGACAACTTGCTTCTGAGCACCGTCATCATTGGAGCATTGTTTGTTCTTCTTTGACTGTTGAGGAGCGGCTTTCTCCTCAGGCTTCTCATCATCGACAATTTCCTCAATTCTCACTGGCAGAAAACAAACAATATATAAAAAATTCTCTGAAACATCAGCACTCAAATACAATAAAAAGAAGTGTGTAATTGATCAAGCATACCTCCACTGTTTGGTACAGTATCAATTTCATTATCAGTGAGATCATCCATGTCATCAAAAAATTCATCTCCAGAGTCAATCTCTACTCCCTCAGAGCTATCATCCTCGTCAGAATCACTTTGAACTCGTTAAAGAAAAGCACCCATACACTAAAGGTTACATCATTGCCTACTATTTAAAAATATAACATAATTATCTAGCATATAAATGAAACGAAAAACCAGTTAATAGACAGGCACAAGTTTAAAAACGTTATTATATATGATTAAATTAAAATGTAGCAGGATACGATTCATAGTCATCTCCATCAGAATCTGGCTTTTCTCCATAAAAAAACCCAGAAAGATGAACACTGTGAGGGCCCTCCACTGAGAATGTTACCTCTTCATATTCTTCAAACTCGATACTCAACGAGCACGTCTCCATTTTTCTTGGCAACAATGAGCATAAGTATACTGGCTTCTTATCACCAACATTACATACAACAACAGCCTTCTCTTTCGATGAACCACTACCTAGTGTTGCCTATATCAACATAGGAAAAATAAACCATAAATTTCAATTTCAATCACCTTGCATATATGAGAAACAATACTTCACTATAATGTGACTAAAATTAGTAATGTGGCTAAAAGTTCATATATGAGCTTAGAGACCTGTGTTGATAACTTGTAACAAAACAAAACACACAATGCGACACTGTGTTTTGATGTATACAAGTTCAAGTTGAATTAAAAAACGTTTTAAGCACATTGAAAATTTTGCCATGCAAGCTATCTTAAAAGAATCGTTTTTTACTAATTTAGTGAATCCCCAGCTTCTTTTGCATTTACATATACTGTAAACAAAACTAATGTCAGTCGTCAAAAAGCATTATCAACATTTATTAACTGAAACACAAAAATCAGTACAATTTTCAACTTAACTACTAAAGTAGCCAACGCTTTTGGTTTCAACCAAAATTTAGCATAGCGCAAATTTAATCAACACTTAGACTAAGGCTGCAAACAAGTCGAGCTATTATTAAGCTACTTGAGCCCAACACTTTCCCTACTTAACACTAAACCAACAAAAGTAGGTCCAAATTGTTTAGTTCGAAACTTGGTTTTTACTCAAACCAGACTTTTATCGGCTTCGACATAACGTATCTGGTAACAGCTCAAGTTCCCTTAAGATTTCTGATCCTTAACTAATATACACATGTACAAGTACAACTCAAAACAACTATGTCCAGATATTTTAGTAACAAACTTTTGTTTTAATTTATGTAAATAGAAACAAAACATCCTCAAAATTTGTTTCCACTTCAACAATAGCAATAATAAACACACAAATCAAAAATTACAAATTCACCTAATTTATACATTTATTTAACAAAATAACCGACATTAAAAAAATTATTATTATAATATAATAAAGTACCTGTGAGAGACGAAGCCTTCCTCTTTCATCATCATACTGATGAACATATGGTTTTCCAGGCTTTATTTCAATTCCTGTAAATTATAAAAAATAACAGTATTATATTATAAATATATAATTATTACATTACATTATATACATATATATATATACATGAATGAATGAATATATTTAATTGTAAATTTTATAAGTAGAATGAAAATAGAAACTAACCCCAAAACGCCATTTGTTGTTGAGGTGGCGAGAAATTGAAATTCAAAGTGTGTGTGTATGTCAGTGTGTGCTTAAACCCTAAAAACAAATGAGAATATATTTGTTTCGGTTGGTTCGGTTCAAATAAAATAAACCCTCGATTTTTATTTGGGCTTTATTACATTTACTATTATCCACCCCATTTGGCCCATATATATATATGATACTAGTGCTACATATATTTAGAAAGGCCCATTAGTTGAAACCCATACTTTTAAGTTTCAATTAAAGCTTTGATTTCAGGTTCTTTAAAGCTTACGAGCATGCTACCCGAGCAATACGACGGGAAGCCGGTGATGATAGTGGTGTGATGGAGGCGACGGATGGTGATGGTGGTAACACCGTCAAATGGTGTAGGTAATTGATGTAAAATGTGTTATAATATAAAGGGGTAGTAGAGATATTTTATAATATAAGTGACAACTAATGGTGTAATTTAATATTAAGAGTTGATGTTAAATTGGTAATTAAGTCATTAATAGTAGGCTGGTCAATTTGCATGTCCCATATTTTCTAAACTTTCAACATATGGTTATAATTTTTATATAGAGGTATAGATAAAGGAGGTTGAACTTTTGATAATTGAACATGAATACGAAATGTTCGTTTAGTTGAACAAAGTTTTCGTTTGTTCAGTCGTGTTCATAACCGTTTGATATTTGTTCGTAAATGTTTATGCACTTACATTTATATGATATTTATAGTTTATCTTTTAAGATATTAATCACTTTTTAAAACTTTCGATAGTTAGTTAACAATAATCATCCCCTCAAATTGATGTGCCCCTCCTGAATTCAAATAAAGTGTCTTGGATGAATATAGTATTACAAATGCTCCCTTTCCAAATGTCTTTGGCAAAATTTGAACACGTGACCCCCTATGATGAAACCCCTTAGGGGAATATATACACCCTGACCAAATGAGTGTTTGATTTGAAACTGTTCGTTTATTAAACCCTCATATTTGTGTGTCCGTCTATCGTATGTAACGACTGAATGCTATTGTTATTGCAGGCCTTATGCTAGTGTTATGTGATTTACTTTAGTCATGTTTGTCTTGTGAATTATCTGGCAGGAGCTACCAAAAGGTTGATTAAGCCTTTATACTTTAACATGTATTATATGAGATAATGTGACATCCCACATCAAGTTACCATTCATATGTCGTATTACACTTGGTTCAAACCTAATTGAAACTAATGATACTTTGATTGCGTTTCTATGTATGCTCCATGGTAGTAGTTACTTTAACCAAGTGGAAGAAAGTTATAACAGTCAACTTGATCAAGATTGTAAATAATAAATAAAATAATGATAAGTAACGTCTAATACCGTTTTTTATGAGTTTTGGATCTCAATACCCTCTATCACAATATATGAGAGAGGTTGAGATGTAGAAAGTGTTACCCTAGCTAAGGTAAAGAAGCTATTTTCAAGATCTACCTAAAATAAAAAAGAACTTTCGGCCTTACAATGAGCAAGACTCGATCTTGACCTTTGTTTCCGGAAACAAAGGTATTATTAATCACTTGATCCAAGCCTATATCTATCAGATATATATGTCAAAAAGACAAAGCTTTTTATGTAGTTTATCTCTTCCAATATAGGTAACTTAGACACTTAGTCCCATGATATGGTCCATGGACATATGAACCAGATACATCAAGTATCATATGAACCAATCAGAGTGAGGGGGGATTATGGGTTATACCTACACCCATACGACCATGTCACATTTGATCCATTAAACTTGGACCACTACAAGAGACTGCATATGAAAGTAAAAACTCATATACATCCATTCTATATCATCTATCTATATCTATACTTGTACATAACGCGGACATGACATGGGTGGTCCTATAGAGCATGTGTATAGTAGTGGACACAGGACACATTATGGTTTCAGGTTACCGGTAAGGTAGCTATCTATGTACTCGTACATGTTTTTATATATGCATCATTATTAATTATTACTGTAATCTGCTAATTTGAGATATTGCGATGGAAAATAATGTGACAAAGTGATTAAAAG
The DNA here is from genome assembly GCF_010389155.1 of Erigeron canadensis. NCBI lineage: Eukaryota > Viridiplantae > Streptophyta > Magnoliopsida > Asterales > Asteraceae > Erigeron > Erigeron canadensis. Next base: position 29,540,693 of record NC_057762.1, read on the forward strand.
TGTTGTATATAAAAGATAAAGTTAATATTTAGTGTAAAAGTTGTAGATAATTGATATGGTACATTTTAACACAGTGTGGATGTGTATCAAAATTTTGACTATCTGATGGAAATTTTGTTGAGATTTCAAAGTGCTCTCACGAGTTCTCCAAGATCCCCTTGACTAACTTGCACTCCGTTGTTACCCCACTTTGACACTAAGATCGCTGTCAATGGGTTTGGTTCGGGCTAACGAGTTGAAAATCTCTGACTCTAACATGATTCATTAAAAGTTTCAGGATTTCAAACCTTACCAGTCAACCAAAACAAACCCACTAAATTGATAAAAATCAGGTTGGCAGGTTTCTTTCAGGTCAAATAGGTAATATGGGTTGTGACTTAGTGAGTTGATTTCAGGCCCAATGGGTCATGGGTTGACGGTTCAAATGGGTTAGTCAGTCGACCTATTAAAAGAATAATGTTAACTTAAAATAGATCCGGGTTGGTCGATCGACTTGTTAACCCAAAGGGTCAACCCAAACGCAACCCCAAATATATCAAGTTAATGGGTTGGCATGATGGGTTAACTGGTCGAGCTTTCACAACCCTAGTTCAATTTTTCCGGAATCATTTCAGGTCGAGTTTTGGGTTAGGTAATGTATTTACATCCTTATAGAGTACAAGTAATAGAAATTAAGGGGGTGTTTGGCCTAGCTTTTTTTCCATGTCTTATGCTTATATTTTATAAATGGCTTTTGGCTTTTTTGCTTTAAGATTATAAGCCATTGTGTAGTGTTTGTATTAGCTTTTATAAGATTATGGCTTTTATTAGGAAAAGGAAAGGCAAATGAGGGAAAAAAGCAAAAAAGCTTCAATTTATAGCTTATGAAAAATGGCTTTTATTAAGTAGTAATGTTGGGGAAAAAAGGGTTGTAATGAAGGCATTTCAATTCATATTTTAACATTTTTTTAACTAATTTTATTTGATATGTATATAAATATAAAAAATATCATTTAAGTATTTCTTAAAAAATCTGGAAATCATATTGAATTTTATATATGGAAAAAGTAAGTATAAGTTGTTAGACATTCAATTTGGGTAAAAAAACCTCTAGAATATTAAGGTGTATTTAGTTGGAGAAAACACCCATTGTTTTTCATTTTTGTTTTCTAAAAAATATGGAAAACAAAAAACGCATTTAAATCATAAATTTTTTAAAAATGTTTTCCATGAAAAAAACATCGTTCAAATTCATATTTTAACATTTTTTAACTAATTTTATCTTACTTGCATATAAATATAAAAAATATCATACGAAATCTGGAAATCATATTGAATTTTCTATGTGGAAAAAGTAAGTATGAGCTGTTAGATATTCAATTTGGGTAAAAAAAAACTCTTGGAGAAAACACCTATTATTTTACTTTTTTGTTTTCCAAAAAAACATGGAAAACAAAAAAAAGCATTCAAATCATAGTTTTTAAAAAATGTTTTCATGAAAACAGAAAACACTGTTTTTCACTTTTCTATGGGAAAATAGAAAATATTTTTATTGTTTTCCACTTTTCATTGTTCATTTTCAAAATTTTGAAACCTCAAATTGTTTTTCATTTTCTAGTCTTGAATGTGTTTTCAAAATTTTCATTTGTTTTTTGGAGATGGAAAACTCTTTTCATTTTCTAAAAAATTACAAATGGAAAACTAAAAAACATTTTTCACATATAAACACGCCTTTAAATTTTTAATATTTTAAATAAATGATTGGATCCCTAATATTTTTATGTATTAAAAATTAATATATGAGTGATTTTTCATCAAAATTGAATATCTAACCGTCTCGTATTTACTTTCTTCTTTTCTATATATACATTGTTCTATTACATAAAGTGGATTCTTAACACATCATGCAAGCAAGAGGTAAAATGACTTTCTTAACCGTCATACCCGACGAATTCGTCTATTACTACTCGCCCTGATGTTTAAAGGGATTTGTTGCCCCCTTTTCAGCTCCACGTGTCCTTTATATTAGAAAGACCACTTGGATGTGAAGCTTTATCCGAGCTTCATATTTGATGGTGTGACTAAACACGAATGTAGCTTTATCCGAGCTTCATATTTGATGGTGTGACTAAACACGAATGTTGTTTTGTGAAAAAAAAAAAAAAAGAGTTGAGGCTAAGGCTAAGCCGGTTGGGGTTAAATTGGAGCTGGGATGGGCTTATATTTTCAAACTTTTATAGAATTTTAAGAGGAATTTTTAGTCCTAATCATGATTATAATAATAAACATACGGAGTATTATAATAAAAGGGAAGAAGCCAAAATTGGCCGCTCAACTAATCATGAATCTAAATCTTAATATCTTAGTTGTTAACACATGGTTGTAAATCTATCGCTATGGACGTGTGCCAACACGTGTAACCTGCTCACCCATGTTGCACACCTATGATAATATACCATGGCCTACTCGAATCACCCTCCCTCAAGTCAATTATTTGGCCACACATGGATCTTGCATTTTGTATACGCCACAAAATGTTCAATGACTACCACCCACCGTCCAAATTTGTTTCTTTTCTATGAATATATATAACAGTAACTACTAACTAGTTCAGCTCCGTTCTATGAACTTCTATGAACGAATATTCTAGATTTTAGACACGCGTCCAACACTAGACACGAGATTTACGATATTATCAATATAAATCTTCATACATTTAAGTCATAAATTATAATTTGTAGAAATACGGTTTTAAGTGTTATATTTTGCAAGTTGTAATACAATAATCATAGGTTCGTCACTGTCATTATTAGCCTAGACATATTGATTGATATGTTTGTCGTAGTCATTCCACAAGGCACATGTTATATATAATAATTTCTTTATTATAGAATATTTTGAAACCAGTTGTATTCATAATGTGATATTATTATGAAAAATATTTAAGAATTAAAATATAAACATACTTGTGATTCTGTACTTGACATTCAAGCATATGTATTTGATCATGATGCAGACCCAAAACACACATAGGTTTATTTTCAATCACATGTCCTATAATAATTTGATTACAGTTCGAATTGTTTCTATATTCTTTAATGACAATTAGGACTCCTGATTTGAAATTCCTATTGTGTTTAAAATGATGATGTTATATATCGTCATCTGTTATTATGTTTGGGATATGTATATAGAGTTTAATTTATGTTTATATTAAATATTAAACTAAATATTAATATTTATAATTTATAAAAATCTAATCTAATATTTGTTAATAAGTCATTAGGTTTTGAAATAAATTTTTGTAGACAATATTTCATATGTTGAACTTTTTTTAATTAATTAAATGATTGCAAATTTTAAAAAATTCTCTCAAGTTGATGGCTAAAAATATATATAGATTAAGTATTCAGGGCTTTAAAGTGTAAATTATTGATGGAAAATAAAAAAATGTAAATTAATGAGACTTTTTCTACAAATTAATATAAATATCAATATAATAATATACTTGGATAATGATCATCAAGATTTTTAATTTGTAGTTTATCTAAATAATGACATCATCAAAAGTCAATTTGATGAAATTGAGTGGTATGATTGGTTAATAAGTCATTAGTTCAACTGTCTTATAGTATATATATTAAGATAGGGGTGAGTTATTTTAGGACCACCTTTTATTTTAGAACCAATTAGGACATGTGTTTTTTGTAACTTACACACCACCATTATCATCTACTACGATATACAAGACATTTTTGTAAAAATACTAAGACTTTCCGGCGACGTACCCACCGAAAAATCATGTGTAAGTTAACTTACACATGATTTTTCGACGACGCGGTGGCCGGAAAATCATGGTAGTGGTCAGAGATGATCATGGTGGTGTGTAAGTTACAAAAACACATGTCCTAAAATTGGTTCTAAAGTAAGTGGTCCTAAAATAACTTGCACCTATATATATATATATATACACACAGGATAACACTCCGGTGAGAACACTCTTAAAATAAGAACGGTGAGAACACCTTAAAAACATCATTTTGATACATTAAAAGTCCATAAAAATAACATATTGCATAACTAATTATCAATGGTTAACTAATTATCATAAAACTAACATTTTAAGGTGTTCTTATCAAAATTTAATATATATATATATATATTATATATATAAAATTTCAAAATAACAAATAACAAAACAAGTGAAAACTAACAAAACAAATTTAATGAATAAACTCTTTTGTAGTAAAAAAGAAGTCATAATCAAACTACAATTGACAACAAACTAAATCAAATGAGATAAAAAAAAATAACAATAACATTACAATTTAATATCAAATAATAAATAAAAACGAACAAAATATCAAAAATAAAATTAAAGTGATCTAAAAAAACCGTATATTTTTTTTTTTAGAAATATACTGAACTTGATTTGTTTATTAAAGATATGAAGTAGGGGAATAATATGAATGAGAATGATTAATAAAAATTTAGGTTGTATGTATAATAATTTAGAAAAAGGTAATTCAATAGTAATTATATATATTTGTTGGAAAATTTTTATGTATATTATATATCTTTAAAATTTTAAAAAGTTTGTTTTGTTAGAAAATAACTTATGGTAGAGTGGTAAATATAATTATCTATTTAATAAGCAAATAAAAAATAAAAAATCTAGAAAAAAAAGAGCTAGATTAATTAGGAGAGAGTGTTAGACTTAAAAGGGCTTTAAGGGGCGCAAAGTGTATCATCAACCCTCTTTTTTAGTTATACTATAGATAAAGTTTTTTATGATTATACATGTGAATAAATGAATACATATATGAACAAATGAATACATACTTTTGGCATAGTAGGGGCCCGCACGACGAGGCAAATAGTCAACGTGAAGATAATCAATTCGGTCGTTGTGGTCAAACTCTATCGGAGAGTGCCAGGGCAATTTGAGATCATTTCACGTTGGACATATTATATAGAATCTTTTATTCTTACAGGAGTTGCTCTGGTCGAATATTTTTTAAGTATCGTTAATTTTTTCATGCTCGTTCAAAGTTCAAAGTACCAATTGTCCCCTGAGAAAAGAAAGATCTTGTTGATCATAGGTGATCGAACGACCGCCCCCTAATTACTAGATCAACCTGCTTCTAGCTGCCGCCCTGCTTCCCTCTTCCAGTTCACCAATCATTGATGGTTCTAGAACCGCTAATTAAGCCTACGTTAAACACAATAGTACCTAGAATTACTACAAAAAAGTATACTCGTATAAAAGATCGTTGGCCACGCGGGCTCCCCACAATTATTATGAACATATTCAATCTTATAACATGCGTATATAATTGGTTAGGCATTGTTGTATTGATTTACGTAAATACCCTAATACACAACATAATTAAGATACCAATCCATCAATAATAGATGGAGTGGTACCAATATTAATGTAGTTTCGATCCATTTATAATGTTAAGAGACCTAATGACTAAATTATATGAATATTAAGTAGTCAATGTGTTTTATCGCTATTAAAAACCTCATGGGAAAGTTTAGATGGAGATCAAATCTAATTTCAAGTAAGCAACAAGGTTGGATCAAGTGGTTAACACTCTTGTATTTGAAGACAGAGATCATGAGTTCTATCCTCATCCCTTGCAAGGCCGGAGGTCCTTTTCTATATTTAGATAGACTCTCTACACCGTCGTGGTAGGGGTAAAGCTGTCTACATCTTAACCTCCCTCATATACCGTCGATGTATTAACACCCAAAACCCGTAAAAAACAGCATTGGGCGTTACTTTTTTCCAAATCTAATTTCAAGTATATGATGATTAAGAGCACAAGTGGAGGATGATAACTCCTATAATCGTTATATCAACAAACAAATTTCATTAAAAGTAGTTACCACATCGAATACCAATGTACACCATGTCATACGATGATGCAGTGTGAATCGTGGATTGAGATATTTTTAAGTTAGATTCTTTTTCAAATTCTCTCGCTCTAAGTTATAAATTATGAGAAACGCAAAATAGTAGGTTCCCAACTTTTTTTTATTAATGGACATTTAATCATGTTTGAAACTTTTTGATTAGTTCAACTTTACTAAATTTAAAATTTTTAAACAATAAAGATTTCAATCAATGGATCACACACTATCATACTGTCAAGATGGATCACACCCCATCACGTTAATCTTATGGAATATCATCACGCCATTCAATTCGCCTCCATATCGTGTGCTATAAAAACCAGGTAACACGTTATCGATTCTTTAAACAACTATATAGTAGGTGATAAGCAAAACATACCAAAAATTCAAAAGAAACAAAAGGATGACAAGATATAGTACATATGTTCCCTTGTCACCATTCAATTCAAAAGCTTTTTAGCCCACAACTTGTTTACTTGTTCTTTATCTCATCATTCATCCTCCATTTCCATAAATTTGTTTCTTATATTTTATTAATTACAAAACTATCCAACAAAATGACACAATCCTTTTATTTTATAATATATTGACTTTGACAATCTGTTTCCTAAAAACACTACTTTGATTTTTAGTAGTAATGTAGTCATTAACTTCTTAAAAAACACTAAACTTGTCGAAAATGAACATTTTTGAACAAGGAGGTAAGAAGTTCAAAGTTACTTATTGTTTTAAGTAATATACATACCATTTTTATTTTTTTTTGTCTACTTTAATAGCAAAAATTAACTTGATTATATAAATGAAATGATTTAAAGTAAATTGCAAAAAATGTTTCCTTTTTAGTTTATTTAAAGAAATTAAAGAGAATTTGAAATTTTGTATATTTGATATTGGACATTGTTAAATGGGCATAGTCAAGAAGCATGAGATGAATGAGCATGGACCAGGAAAGTTTTGCATTAACTTGTACCACATGAGAGAAATCATGGGTAACTCTTACTCTATGATGTTGATGTGATATACATTTCAATGTTTGTTTTTATATGTATATCAAAAATCATGAAAATGAATTTGCTTATTAACTGAACATCGTTAGCATATTCATGCACCTGCCATTTATTTATATTTGTTACGTCTCTGTTTTCTCACATTGTGTACCCATTTTGTTCCACCTCGGCTCATTTTTGACATTAAACAAAGTGATTTACGTAAATAAAAACTTCAATAGTGCTTCTTTTAATTTTTTTTCTAATAAAAACAAACACCCTCATCGTTAGATGGTTATGTCCTAATTAACTTGATAGTGGATATAGTTGGTTGTCTAAATCGGACCCACTACCACAAACCGAGCAATGGTGACAAAAGGAAAACCTCACTAGGTTCTCTCTAACAAGTCAGCAACTAGGGGGTGACAAAAGGAAAACCTCATTAGGTTCTCTCTAACAAGTCAACAACTAGGGATTAATAGAGAATGAATTTACACTTGACAAGATTCGAACCTCTACCTTATTGGTAAAATTTGGGTGTTTCACTGTTTAAACCATGGATCATTATCATTCAATTATTTGAAAGTTCATTTTTATACATTGTATGTGTCCACACGGATTTAAAGACTCTTTGATTATTTGAACACTTCACATAGTGTGATTTACATGGTATACATAACCAAATTCGAACAAAGTTCCGTTGAAACTAGAAATCTAGAATTATAAATGAAGTACATTTTGTAGAATAGAGTAGTTTGTCAAATTTTAGTTTAAACCACTTTTACTATAGAAATATATAGAGTTATTGAATAAAGTTTCACTAACTGTCTAATAAAATTTTATTTGGTTACCATCTTATGTAAATAACCTTCTATAACGTATAAGAGCATTCACAATGCCCTCGTTCTCTACTCATCTTTCACTCATCCTTCTGCCATGGACGAGTCCACACCACTAGGTGTGGCTTGTCCTTGACTAGTTCTTGGCTCATTCATCCCCCCAAGGACGGATGACTATTTGACTAGTCCTTGAACTTTTTTATTTTTTTTTCCCTTTGGTTAGATAGAAGTGTAAAGTGAAATAAATGGTTGGTCCTAGACTAGTCCTGACATTGTGGGCGTTTTGAGGGATGAGTCATTGGTTAGTCCTTGGGCTGATGTGGTGCTGACAGGGAATAGTCCTTGGAGGATGAATCCTGCAATGTGAATTCTCTAAGCTTGTATTGTGATGCACTGGCATATAGTCCTCAACAACCATTAAGGTGGAATAGGGTAAGGTGGAATAGGGTCAGATGCTCTGCTTCCTTACTTAAAACCTAGCTAAACATATTGGGGGCGTCTAGAAAAATGGTCATAAACGGTTATAAGAATACCCTGCTTAATTAGGCCACGTACACTTTAGTCAAGAAGACACCCTGGCTAGCTATCCCTACTTAACCTCAACAGGCACAGGGACAATGTGTGTCGTTGTTTGCCACATTATAAGGTTAATCATATATCAAAACAATGTGCTATATTCGTTGCAATAACACATCTAGTTAAGTTTGGAGGTGATAAATGCACCAAAGAAACTATTTCATACACTAAAATTATGTATTAGTTTCCTTATACCGTATGTTGAAAAGTTGTATAATTTGGTTAATGAAATAGCTAGCTTGTTCAATTGTTCGGTGTAAGAATGACATCGCCTAAGTTAATATTTACAAGTTATCTTTGATTGGTCTTCACAATATTCATGGGACGAAGATAGCACGAAGAAGATGAGACATAGACAAGAGGACAAACAAAATTGAATACAATGTTGATGATGAGTCTATCATAATAAGGTTTGGTGAAGGAACCATTTACAATAGTCATAGATCTGTGTTGAGATTTTGGAAGGCAAAACTGTACTGCCCACTTATGCTTCTGCAAAACACAACATCAACTTGTTATAAAATAGTCTTTAAGATAAGATTTAAGACTTAGAATAAGAACTTTAAACAAAATGTAAGTAAGTATTAGTGGTTGTTTATGACTAATATTATGGCTCTCTACAGAGTTCTAAATCAGACTATGAAGACTTTAATTAGAGATAAATTTATAGAGATTTTGCTGGATTTGTGTCAGGACTAACATGGGTTATGTTTATAAATTGTTGTATCAAATCTTAAACAAATTAATTCACAGTTAGATTCTTGTATGGAAGTTTTCAACTGTCCCTTTGGTAAACAACATGACAGCTAATAGATAAAATATTGAGTATGACAGTATATATGCAATTAGGCAAGAAACACCAAGGAAACTGTTGCATTGATTGTTTAGCAATTCTTGTTGATTTAACTATGAAGTTAATGTCCTTGAAATCTAGTGTTAATTGTAAATTAAGTAAGGTAATGACAATAGAGTACGGAACTACACGGATGGAAAGCATATGCTTAAGAGGGTATTGGACCCTTAAGACAAGGGATGGTATTAACTCAAATGGTGCCGTGAACATTGGGCATCCTTATAGATTAAAGATGTCTCGACGCATCTTTAAAAGGTATTTGGGTTTAGGAGTGTATTTCATTGTTTAGAAGCCAGTTTGATGTTTCAAGCTGCCAATAAGTCATTTGTAATGATCAATGGAAGATAGGATTCGCTAAGGGTTATTTGGAGTTACTTGATTAACATAACATAACACATGATGATATCAAATGCATAGTGCCCCTTGATGTGTCGTGAGTTGGAAGACTCGTGCATCTAGAAAACAGATTTTGGGTGTTTAGGCTTAATGAAATAAGGTGTTAAAGTGCACAGTCCAATATACACAGAGAAGTGAAAAGAACACCTATATAAGCATCAACAAATGGGCTAGTGATCATTTCCACAAGAGTCTTAAGTTAAATTTAAGGCTTATTACACAAGCCTATCACTTTAGGTTGGGGTGTTACATATCTTATCATTAGATGATTAGAAATCTTCTCTGTATTCAAGAACGTATATACTCCGAATTATTGACAGAGTTGGATATACTAAATGAAGAATATGGGCATCCATACACAGAGGGTCAGGGTCTTGGATCATGAAGGTGGTTCCATAGACCAAACTCCAATGATGTCCCAACAATTAAAGACCTCCATCCATAGTTCCATACAAAGGTCATCCAGTTTTGGAACAACGACTTTAATCTTTAATCTTTTTTGGAATGTTTAATGCATCTTACGAGCCCTTGATGTTTAACACTACTTCAGATCGAACAAATACTATACCCTTCTTAAGATACATTATCGATCCTAAACTGCTACACACTTAAGCTTGTGAAATACTAGGTCAACTACATTTCACTATTTAGATAGGGAGGTGATATGCCTACAATATATTTGTTTACTACCCATAAAAACATGACCCATAAAAAAATTAGCAGGGTTTTCACCCAAGTTGGGTATGTAATAGTTTCATAATATATTTTAGCCATACAAATACACATATATTACTACCCATCGGCATGCTAGATATGTGGTCATGTTGATCTAGGTACATTCACATTCGAGAGATGAGCGTGATGGTTTTCGATTTTTCTCCTTTTGTATCGGGTATTCTGTATTGTAACAACCTGTTTTGACGTAATGATATGTGGTTTGACTTCTGTGGACGGTTTAGGTTCGATAATTCGATTGTAAATAAATGGGGACAAAAAAGCGGTCTATAACAAAAAAGCAGTGAGTCAAGCATTAGACCCCACTTGTGTGTTTTTAATCCATCTCATTGAATTGAATGTTTTCTATTCTTCTATTGTCCTATATATATAGCTCCTACCCACATGACCAAACAATACAATACAAATCATTCTCATCTTAAGTTTTTTTTAGCCTTCTACTTTCAAGCCTTTCAACAAGGCAATACAGAATCACAAATAATTAACTTCCAAAGAAAAATGGGTTACTGGTCAGCTGAAAATGCCACTGAAGCCTATATCAACACAATGAAAATGGTAAGTTCATTATATATTTGACTATTTGTCACAAATCTTGAAACATTTAGAACCCTTTTTTTTTTATATAATTCCTAAATACTTATAAATTCTCGAACTTGACTATGCAGGGTAAACGAGCAAACGAAACAGACGTAGCCGAGTTCATCTCAGCGATTGCAGCTGGAAACAACGCTCAATTGGTAGTGGTTGCCTGTGCCTCCACAGCCGGTTCTACCACCTTGGGTCTCATTTCTGCATGCCATCAAACCGGTGGACGGCTAATATGCATTGTCAAAGGACTAGATGAACTTAAATCCTCAAAACAAGCACTTGGTTCAAATGCAGCTAACCAAGTTGAATTCATAGTAGGAAATGCTCAAATTTTGTTATCGAACGACTACAAGACCGCAGATTTCGTGGTCATAGATTGTAATCTGGAGAACCATGAAGGGATTTTAAAAGCTATACAAAATGACAGAGAAAAAAGTACAATTGTATTGGGTTATAACGCGTTTTGGAAAGATTCGTGGGTGTGGAGCAGATCAAATAGTCATATGTTGCCAATTGGAGAAGGATTGTTGCTAATGAGAGTTGCTGGAAAAGGTGATCATCACCAATGTGGTCGAAAGAACGTTGGTGGTCATAACGCTGGAAGGCGGAGCCATTGGGTGGTCAAAGTAGATAAGTGCACCGGTGAAGAACATGTTTTTAGGATCAAATCATCAGGTGGTAGTGTTGTTAAATGCTAAAAAAAAGCATGAACAAGTTTTCTACATATATTCCTGTATTTTTGTTGTTAAGATTGCATATGCCAAATCTTAATCTTCTAAAATGTATATAAATATTTAATAGTTAACTATTTTATATATATAGCTCATATCGTCTTTTGGGTGTTAGTTGAATCACTGGAAAGATAAACAAGTGTGATGAATGGTTTTTTCATATAGATTTATATATATATATCTAATGTATAACACTCCAAAAAATGTTGAAGGTGAACCCAATGACCGTGTTCTGATGATAAATCCAATAAAGGTCAAACGACTGAGGCACATATCACTGTTGAATCGGGAACTTAAGCTTATAGATATTACAAACTAAATCTAATAAATTTTACTTTCAAAAGAATAAGCTCTTAAACTAAAAGAAAGTAAATGAACTTGCATTATACTCTTTTAGACATGTGTATTCTTCCTATTTAAGGTGCAGTTATTACTACTTACAAAATCTACTTGAGGTGGAAAAAAAAACGTTAAGGTAAAGACGCAAAGTGATTCCTTACAGAATCTACTTAAGGTAGGAAAAAAACGTCGACCTTAAAAAAGTAACTAGACGTATGGATGCGGCGGCATTGGCGGTAGCGGCGACGGGTGGTGGTGTGGTGGCAGTGACGGGTGATAGCGGAGTCAATGGCGGCAAGGAGGAGACCTTGGTGAGGTGATTATTAATTAATATAGATTCTTTTGATTTAAAAAGGTAGTGTATCTATTTTATGAGTGTAAGGTAGAAATTGTTTATGGTATTTTTAGTAGATTAATGGGTAGGATGAATGTAACATGTTTAAGGACATATTGGTCTTATCAAAGGATGAAAAATTTAAAAGAAGAAAAAAGAAATCTTTTATTAATTAAGGAGTTAAAAAGATATAACCTATGACCTTTGTTTTTAAAGATAAATATGTGAATCATGTCTTATTTTGAATAAGGTAGTTTATTTTGAATAAGGTAGTGATAAATTCCAACTCATTCTTATCATCCACATTAATACTTAAAATTATTCATTGTGCAATAAACTGTTTGCATTTATTCTAAACAATAAAGATATATTCGCTACCCTATTGAATAATTTCTCAAACTGTGATAGCATATGTAAGTTGAGTTTTTTTTATTTATAAAATAGTTATGCTTGTAGTTTTGCTCGAATGACAAATTATTTTCAACCTTTATTGTAGAAAATAACTTTAAATAATAATTGTGTTGAGGTTATAATATGTTGAATTACAAAAAGTAAAATGTTTAATCCTCTTAATCTATCCTTCTAAAATTATGATCATGACACATATCACAATCAAAGGATAAAATTTGAAGAGAGAATTTCTGGATTACACTTGTCATGTAATAGATGCATTAGGAAGATCTATCATTTCTCTTACAAAAATACTCATTAAAAAGTATTCATTAGTTTTTTTTAACCACTCTAAAAAATATTATTGGTATAATTTTATAATAGGGATAGGAATATAAGACTATTAAATACCTAAGCATTTATTTATTAATCAAAGAATTATTAGAAAATTTATATATATGTATATATTCACCCTTCCATTTTACAATTCAACGTATAGGTAGAAGTGTAGAACACGGAGTAGTGTATTTCATTGGAAGGAAAAAACCCCTTTTGTGTCACATAATAAAACCCATAAAACCCTAGAAATTAGAATTAGATACCCCAACATTTCCAAACACACAAATAAATACTAAAAAACAGAACAGAAAATCATGGCGACAGGATTACGGCCATTCTCGGAGAGATCAGCCGACGGCACGCCACTTCTCGACACCGATAACGGCGAGGAACTTATGCACGTTCAGCCAAACGTCTCCATTGTTCTTGCCTCCCACCCACCTCAATCTCCCGGCACTCTCTACATCTCCACCAAGTATATATCTATCTATATCTATAGCTCTACATACATATATGCATCTACTGTTAATTAATAGCTGTTTTGGAATATATATATTTTTTAATTAATAAAACAGGAAAGTGGTGTGGTTGAGTGATACAGATAGGGCGAAAGGGTATTCGGTTGATTTTGTATCGGTTTCGCTTCATGCTGTTTCTAGAGACCCCGAAGCATTTGTGTCTCCTTGTATTTATACTCAGGTATTTTTATTTTTTTTTGCTAGGTAAAAAGTTTAGGGTTTAGGTTGCTAGCAATTGTCTAAATAATCAAGCTTACCGACCCAACCGAGAAATCCAAAGGAATTTTTCTGTTAAATTAGGTTTCGGGTGGAACCGTCGATACTTTTAAAATGTGTGTTTCCAGCTTCAGGACCTACTAGGCTATATACAGAGGCTAGTTGTTTGATTTATTGGCCACATTGGTATAAATTCGTGCAACATCCGTTTGTTCTTTCTGAATCAAGTGAACGTTTTTAGACACTACGTATCTGTTATCTGTACAAGTTGAAACCAAGTTATGCCCTTTCCGAAATATTGGTGTGAATAGCATTCCTGTAAAAGGATATATGTTTAAAAGGGTTTCGTTTTAATTTATTTTATTTTTTTTTAATTCAATTTAAGATTGATAATGGAGAGGAGGAGGATGAATCAGAAGGCAGTGATTCAGAATCAAGTGAGACATTGGATTTGTCAAAGATAACCGAGATGAGGCTTGTGCCTTCTGATGCTACTCAATGTATGTTTTATATCTCAAAAATTGTATATATGTTTAACTAGAGCACTGTGCTTTACATATCACACTCTAATTATTTAATCTGCTGATTTTTTTTTTTATATATTATTATGGATAGTGGATACTCTTTTCGCGGTGTTTTGTGAATGTGCAGAGCTAAACCCCGAGCCTGTTGAAGGTGATTTAATTATTTTCGCTACTCAAAAATGAAATGTTTTATTAATATTGAAACTGTTTATGCTAATAATATGGTTACTTTTTCTTGTACTTCCTCAGAAGAGGAAGAACAACACAACTGGATCTTTAGTGCTGATCAACTTGGAGCTGAAATAGGTAATTTTTGAACTTTTCACTTGTCCATTTTGGTAAATGATTCACTCCTATTTTAAAAGCTTATTGTTTGCGTTTTATGCATCCAGAGGGAGACAACCCTGCGTGGAATGACTCACAACTTCCTTTCACTATTGGTTATTCAAATGGAGACCAGGATCTAGCTCGCAGTGTACTTGAGGTATGTTTTGTTAATTTTTCCGTATATATGATTTGCCTTGTGGTGGTCTAGGGACGTGAAATGGTGGTTCTACTTGCCCATCTCGGAATGTAAAACCCATTCTTGGTGGGTATTTTTCTTTTGCATTGCAAAGTATCACACATCCATTGCTTAATATATGGTTCATCGGAATCATTGTCTGTCTTAATCCTCTAATGCATAGGTCAATATATTTTTAATTAGAATTGTGAATTATATTCATAAGTATTTACAAACAATAGACAGTAGTACTTGGACATTCCCAAGCACAATCCAATACAAACGCAATACTAAACAATACTAATCTAAGAACAATTAAAAAAAAAAAAAATTCACTCCTACATACAAGCAACCTACACCCTCAATCTATGCTGCATTCAGAACATTCAAATGGCTAACAGGCAATTATTGATCCATCTTAAGTTCTAGTTTCCAGCCATGGTTGACACATTGCCAGTTTTCTTGACTTTTAAGGATAGCAACTTATTTGTAACACATTTCTTAATACTCTTGCAAAGAACTTCCCACTCCTTCCCTCCTTTTTAAACAGTCTCCATGTTCTTTCTTACCAAATGAAGTAGACAGTTGCAGCCACAACTAATTTGTTGACAATCAATTCAATGGTATTCTTTGTCTTCTTCTCAGCTAATGCATACATAGGTCAATATTGCTTGTAGACATCATGATGATTATGCTAAGCATTGTACAACTTGTATTTACCAATCACACTAACACAGTAACACCCATCTTATTTTTTTTTTTTCCCAAACTGGGAACATTTTTTTCATTAACACGTGTAAAAATCACATGTAAAATAAAGCTCAACGTACATCCAATACTCCTCTCATCACTGTTTTTAGTTGACCCTAAAATCTCAGTGCGGTTATTTGATATTGGATTAGCTCTTGTTTTATAGTCATGAAACAATAATTGTACGAGTTTCTTTAGTTTTGTTATTTCACTTTATGACTTTCATGACCAAAAGTCCATAACGTTGCAGAAATCGAACTATCATAGGTTTAAACCTGCTGCTATTTTTTGAACCTCTTATGTAACTCACTTGTATTTATCAAAATTTACAAACATATCTCCCGCCATCACCTTATTTTTTCATCTTGATTTTCATTCACTTAACAAACGTGTAATTTGCACATGAATTGGTGAAAAGAAATTCACTTTTGTATTTTCAGTACCAGAAAAACATTTAAAGCACGGTAAATGCCAAATGCACGTCCTGCTCACGCACACATATACTGGATTATATTATTTTTCATGTAATTGCATCTAATTACTCCAGTTTCACTATTTGATAATGTCAATCAACTCCACCTTGCATAATACATCTACATATTGGTATGATTGTTTCTGTTAGCATTACCACACGAATAAGTTGCGTCAAGATTAGGTCAGGCTCACGGTAGTAAAGAAACTTCTGGAGTTTGATAATATTGGTCAGCTATGGGAGTAGCCCTTGTACAAGCTGCTTTATGGACCTTTTATTTAAGAAAATTGATGATTTGAAAGGCTGGAATGTGATATGATTAGATTTAAGATCTTATGTCCCTTTCATATCATGACTATGAGACAGGAGGTAGTGCAACTGCAAGGAATGAGTGACAGTCCTAGAGGTAATGGTCCTGCAGTATTTTAGATTGAGCGCCTTCCGAACTCTAGGAACCTGACAATTATACACCAGTAGGGATGAGAGGAAGGGAATGATGTTTTACATCCTTAAATCAGGTCTCCTATTTCCTGCCCCATGACCATTTGAAGGGAGAGTTACATATATCCCCAACTTGAGTTCCATAATTACACATTTCCCCAAAGTGCAAGTTTACAATGCATAACTACAATGCTCTTAAAGCATGTTTTGGGAATTGATGTATGAAGTCTGAGTTGGGGAAATATGTGTATGCCCCCCATTTCAAAGCCCTGTCACTGAAAAGAGTGATAACTAACTAATAAACTAAATGATAATCACTAAACATACCTGGAAACCCCAAATCATTAAAACAAGTTTAATGATGAGAGAAGGAAGCTCATGGTGTACATGAGCGATCTACTCAAACTTGAGTGGTTACAGGGGTTGTCATTTGTCGTTGACTTTGTGAGGGCATACTTGAGATAGTAAGAAAGTGACTGTGGTTGATGGTGATAGAAGATAGAAATTAGTGGATCACTCGTTCCTTGCCGTCACATACACACACATGCGTATCACATCTTCTTTAGTGGATCTTACTTTTTTTTCTTTTTATTTTTTGTTTACTTTCTCCTTAGAGGCTATGGTCTTTCAGCTTAAAAAAATGGATTATGTTGCCCATTGGGTCAATTTTTCGAGGATATACGAACAAAAATCAATGGACATGGCTCTAGCAAAGAATTTCCTCATGTACAACGGGAGTGAACTAATAAACCACTAAACTAGTCATTTTAAAATTAGGTCTATTTCGTATTTCCTTTCATTAACAAGTAAACAAACAAAAGATTTAGTGAAGTTAAGTCATAAGTGGATGCTGGACCTGTTTTAAAGTCAACTTTTTCAGCTAAATGCTTCCTGATGTTAACGTTTACTACTTTTTGCTTAGTCTATCTTATTTTCACATTTTTTCTTAATCTGTTTGATTAACTTTTTTGCTATTGCAGCTTCAAATCAATGACCAACGATTTGAGGATGCTGATGAGATGGTGAGCGATGATAGTGATGAGCATCATCCGTGAACATCGTTTCTCCTTTGTGAATCCACAATCAACCAGATATAAGAACTCTTAAAGGGTGTTAGCTTAATGATCATTTTAATAGTCAAGTTTTTGAGTCCGTTTTGTAGCTTGTATGAGTAGTAGTACATGTTACATAGATTTGAGTTCTTTGTCACCCTTGTTTAATTTTTGACAGTTTAGGCACATCAAATTTAGTTGATTGCAATGACCTATGAGCCTGATCTCTCAAATTTATCATATATGGTTTCAGTCCTTCAACTTATACTTTAAATTCAAGTCTCAATTATGAAAACTATAACAAATGCTAATATTATTCAGATTCCAGAGTACATCAAGTGATCTTACATAGTTATTTGATTTCTATAGGGTGGATTCTTGAATGGGATATGGACCTATGTTTAAGGATTAATATAAGCCTCCACCAGTATACATTAGATCACATGGGTTTATCTGCATGATATCATAGTCTTTTACTGGGTATCAACAGCTTGCTAAGCTGTAATAAAACGACAGTGTGGAAACAAATGTTATGAAATGAGGTACAATATGTTTTCCTTTCCTTTCGGCCTAATGAACATCGTGTCTCTCTTAGAAACATTCCAACCGTTTCAAAATAAAGCAAAGTTGAGAATAAAAGAAAAGTGGCATATGAAGAAAGCTGAACAAAGTAAAAATAACAAGAAAAGAAACAGAGTTGAGGATTGCCGAAGATTTTTTTTCTTTTTTTAAATACTTATAAATAAACCACCTAAATATAAGGAAAGGCCTTTCTTTGTCGAAAATATACATATGAATTGAGATGGACATACAAAAAGAAGTTTAAATGTATGGTGATACAAACTTTCCTAGAAATTATTCTTTCACAATACTAAGTTAAAATATGTCGAAATCAACAATCTCTTTATTTCTGAATCTATTGATGATTGTCAGCCTCATTGCAAGGAATCATGTATCAGCATTACCTGAGGATTTATGCAAAGACTCTAGCAACCCGGAGGCATGCAAGAAAACGATAGAGAGGTTAAAGAAAGAAAACAAAGTCGATCCTAATAACACCCTCCGTAAAATCATCAATTTCGGCCTTCAAAGAAGCTTGATCATTAAGGCAAACATGACAGATTGGGTCCATCATAGAAAGCTAGTGGCCAACGAGTATGCTGCCATTAAGGGTTGTTTGGACGACATTGATGTTGTCATTGATGACTTGAGGAAAACCCATAATGAGGTAGATGATTTAGAAGAGGCCCGAAAGACACAAGATATGCAAAGCTTCATGTTTCATAGCGGAAACATCAAAACATGGTTGCAAAATGGGGTCAACGCCCTTTTGTCTTGCCAGAATGATGATTTGGCAATGCCAGGATTGGAAGGCAAGGTTAAAGAAGATGTGTTCAGAAGAGTTCAAGATTTGATAATCGCGACTCAACTTGCTGTATGGACCATTGAATTGCCTTCACAAGGCTCAAACGACGGCTAATTGGCCTTTTTATATGTTATCAATAGATAAATATGATAACTTCTATAGACATTTCTAAGAGGAAAAAAGGAACCTGAATTCATGTCAATCACTTAATTTAATTAGTTTGTGCCAAGGTTATTCATGTTTGAAACATATTTCTTCAATTCTCATATGACAGTTTTAAAACTTGCATACAGAAAAACTCTGAATTTATATTATGCCATGAACATAAGTTGCAACCGAAGGCGATTTTAAGCTTAACCAAAACCAGAATGAGTTGTAAGCTCTAGAACTCTAAAGTCATAATTTTACATTCAAGACAAAATTAATGTAAAATACACCAAAATTCGATATAATGTATATATTACAAAATCTACTGCAGGTATCAATGATAGACTATCAACAAGAAAGTTGTCACGCATTCTTTACAAAATCTACAAGTCGTACATTATTAGAAACCTATACAACCATGCATTTATATTAATTATATAATGTATACTTTATTTTTATTTTTCAATTAGAAGATGAATTTGGCAATTCACTCTATGAAATATAATTTAATTATTATTATTATTGTCAATAAAGAAAGGAAAAGAGAAGAAAAGTTCCTTTTGTGAATTGTTGCTTGAAGTGTAGGTGATTCAAAGACACGATATCCTCTCATGTACGGGAATCCAGGTCACCATCAACTATTTAGTTTTTAAGATGATTTTCTAGTGGTTGTAGTTTTTGATTTATCTATAGTTCTATACAAACTTATAAAAATTATATCCCTCTTTATTATTGAAAATGTTAAAAGTTATTGTATGCGATATGATGAAAATATCTGCTTCTATTTTTCTAAATCATCATCTTCATTAAAATAATTATACTAACCATTATAGGTTTATAACAATTACATTTATATTAATAGCTCATATTACTTGCTGTCATCAACACCAGTTACTGCTGACACTAGTCACTACCGTGTTTCCTTCACCGGCGCCGCATTGTACGTGTTAGTTATTGGTTTAAATAAAGTTAATATTAAAAAGAAATAATTATATTGTGTTTTACTTATCTATGGAAACACAAAACCATTTGTGCGTGTGTTGCAAACTTGCAATCCCATTTTCTGTTAAAAAAAATAATATTAGGAAAAAAAAAAGAAACACAAAACCAAACTTTTAAGTTTAGAAGTGATTCGATTGGATATGATATAGTTAGACTAAAAGTTACTTAAAACAATAGTTTGACTAAATATATTAGGGATATTTATAAATGATTATATTCAACTTTGTAGACATATTTAAAAAAGGAAAATGATTTATGATGTTAACATCATCTAAAATCTTTGTTAGATGATGTTTCTCTCACAAACTCACTTAAATCATTTTCTACACATGTCAAAAAACTCCCCATGATTTTAATGGTTTGTGAGAACAACATCATCCAACCAAAATAATATTAACATCATCTAAGTTATCCCCTTTAAAAAAATAATATTCCTAAAACGGTCAATAATTTATTTCTACTCCATAATAAAGCAAATCTCCCTCCCCTATTAAATATTTCTGGCTTTGGAATACCTTATTTGCCCTTGGACTTTTTTGTTTTTTTTCCTTTACGTAACTACCCAAAATCCCTAATAAAGCAGATCGTCTTCCCTACTACTGTCGCCGCATTGCACGAGTACCATGCTCGTATCTATATATTAAAAGATATCCCTTTGAATTTTTAAAATTATTTTATACACATTAATGATAAAAAAAATTGTAAAAGTTATCTTACTAACTAAAAATAAAAAATATAATCATAATTACTTTAAATTTCATCTATACTACCTATATAAATAAACTACCCCCTCACCCATTCAACTCTCTTCCTTTAAATTACCTCATATACCCTCTACATTTAAACTACCTCCACACACCTTATCCCTAAACTTCCGAAATTACCCTTAATAAAAAAACCTCACAATTACCTAAAACCCCTATTGTTATAAATTCCCCAATAACTCTAAAATTATTGCTGAAGGTATTGCTACGGATAAGAAAAAACATTTTAATTGTCATAGATTATATTACAAAATGTTTAAACAATAATTACCTTTTCCCCTAAATTGTAACTGATTATTTTTCATGGTTAGTGTTTGCACTTCATTATTTTTTGCACCTAATATGCGACTTATTTTTTGAATGACATATACGGTTAGATCTTGCATTGATGCATCTCATGAAAACCGAATGTTATAAACCGTTACGGTGTCTAAAACGTTATAGACTGTCGACGCTGGAACGCGCGGACACCACTCTAGTTTCTAAAGATATGTACATGATTATATGTTAACCTGATAAACATATTACTAATGTTTATGTGATGTAAATACACAAAACATATGAAATTAACACAGATCCAAGACAAATATACTCTACAATCATGAAAAGATACTTTAAAACAACATAAATTCTATTCTATTCTACTGACAGGAAAATGGCAGCTTGATACGTATAACCTGGATCATGGAAGATTGTAAACACATACTTATCGTTACTTTGCAATGTCAACTTTCAATAAACTTGTACTACACATTTCATGGCTGACTATTAAGTTTAAATTTAATTAACAAAAATCTTTAAATAGAAGTGTTTGGAATCAAAAACTAGCTAATCAAGTTCATTATATGGCAATGAGTCCATTTAAGCTAGCTATATCGTTTTTAATCGTGATTGTCATACTTTTAGGTTTTTTATTTACATTAAGGAATGTAGGCATGGAGTCGCATAATGATGATGACGTCAGTAGATGGTGTCACACGACTCCACACCCAAAGCATTGCATGTATTCTTTATTTCATGGCAGGGCTCACCTGCCACGAAATAAGAGTGAATTCCGGATGGTCTCTTTGGAAGCTGCATTAGACCAGGCACATATTACTCGAGGTTGCGCAACCAACCTGGAGAAACTGTGCCTGGGCAAACGCAAGAAAGAAGTTTGGAGAGACTGCTACAAACTCGTCAACAACACCATTATCCTTCTCAACCAAACCTTAACCGGTCTCAAAAACAATAAAATCTCCGATTTTGATGCGCAAACGTGGCTAAGTGCCGCGTTGACAAATCTTCAGACTTGTTTTTCCGGGTCGCGTGAGGTGAACTTGACAAGCTTTGTTTCTCCTATCAAAACAAGCAACTTGACAGAAATGATTAGTAATAACTTGGCAATCAATCAGGTTTTCTTGAATCAAACACAAAAATCTGACAAAATGGAGGATTTCCCAATTTGGGTTACTAAGAAAGATAGAAAACTAATGCAATCGGCGTCGATTTACAAAAGGGCGAACGTGACCGTGTCTCAGGCCAAAGGGAGCTTCTTTAAGACCATACAATCCGCACTTGATTATGCAGCAAGTATTAACCGTGGAGAAGGGAGATTTATTATATATATAAAACGAGGTGTTTATAGAGAAAATATAGATATTGGAAATGATATGAAAAATATTATGTTTCTTGGTGATGGATTGAGGTACACTATTATTACCGGTGACCGGAGCATGACCGGAGGTTTTACAACTTACAGCACTGCAACCGTCGGTAAGAAATTAATTTTAAATATATGTATTTTTAAGTCCATAATTAATTAAGGTCTTATAACTAATTAACTAGAATGTTTTTTGTATGATTATGAATAAAATAAGGTGTCGATGGGACCGGATTTATGGCACGGGGCATAACGTTCCGAAACACCGCAGGCCCGGGAAAAGGACAAGCAGTGGCATTGAGGTCAGCTTCCGACTTGTCGGTTTTCTATGCGTGTAGCTTCGAAGGTTATCAAGACACGATTTTCACTCTATCGCAACGACAATTTTACAAACTTTGTTACATTTATGGTACCGTAGATATTATCTTTGGTAACGCGGCGGTAGTATTTCAAAATTGTATGATTTTAGCTAGAAGACCGTTGAATGGACAAGCTAATATGATAACGGCTCAGGGTCGCGGTGATCCTTTTCAAAACACAGGAATTTCAATTCATAATTCCCGTGTTATGGCTGCACCAGACCTACAACCTGTGGTAGGTTCGGTGAGAACCTATTTGGGACGACCTTGGCAAGAGTATTCAAGGACCGTTTTCATGAAAACTTTTATTGATACTCATGTCAATCCACAAGGATGGTCACCATGGGGTAATACTGATTTTGCATTTAGTACATTGTACTTTGGCGAATATGCGAACTTTGGGCCTGGTGCAGCAACCCGGGACCGGGTCAAATGGCCCGGATACCATATTATAGATAGCCCGAGTGAAGCATCACAATTCACGGTGGAAAGGCTCATATCGGGCCGAGG
The DNA here is from genome assembly GCF_010389155.1 of Erigeron canadensis. Classification (NCBI taxonomy): domain Eukaryota; kingdom Viridiplantae; phylum Streptophyta; class Magnoliopsida; order Asterales; family Asteraceae; genus Erigeron; species Erigeron canadensis. The sequence goes on from NC_057762.1 coordinate 29,563,965, forward strand.
TTGGTTGCGGGCTACTGAAGTTCCATTCATTGCTGGGTTGTAAGAACATAATTTATATGTTAGTGATAACTTGTTCATGTACATCTCATTATTTGATTGATAAAGGAATATTTCATATTTGTGTACAATTGTACATTATTTAACTAAATTCTTTTGTAGATTCTAATAGCTTTTGTGCTTAAGCTGAGTCCAATAAAGGGTGTTTGGTGTTTCTTTGGGCTGTTTGAATCAAGGTTTCATATATTCAAATGTTGGGCTGTAGCCTGTGAATTGGGCCAATCTTTATTATACGAGTAGTTATTTTTTGGGCTTTTGGCTAAAATTTTAAAAGAGATATTTTCACACAAAAAAATGCCTAAATTTAGTTGCACATAATAGGTACACCGTACACGTATAAACAATAAAAGCTAATTTTTAGCATGATTTAGAAGAAGACATATGAACCTAAAGGTAGTTAATCATGTTGTTATTGGGTTAATGTAAACTATTTGTATCAATTCATTACATAAAGTCACTACTATTAACATCCACTAAAAGAAACATATTAATTGATCTTAATTATACCATATGCTCTTTGTGCAAAATTTAATTACACAAGCATAGAAAGACAACGCTTTTATGAAAAGTAGCCACATTATGCATATGTAAATTATGGCAAATTTACTTGCTACATGTCATTGATGGATTGAATTCATATTTTATGATTGTCTATCACACCTAATCGGTAAATTCAAGTTAGTATATCATGATTTCTGGTTTTTAAAATCAAATAATTATTAGTAAATACGGTAATAATTCCACAACTCAAAACTTTGGATGGAAAACAAAAGGAAAAAAAAAAGTATAAAAGTGAACATGGTTATGCCCGATTTATATGATCGATTCAATATATATGAAGATAGAGAAAACATTTTTTGTTTGATATATTAAAAATATAATACAAGTAAATAACCCTATAAGTTGATGGGTTATCAATTTATCATCATGTAAATCCTCGGTACGATTACTTAAGCCCATGTAGTTTTTTTACACAATTTATAAGTTGATGAGCCAAAGTTAAAATCCTATGAATGATTTATTTATCTTTTGAGAAAACAAATTACTTGTAGTTAACATGAGATGACGAGATAGTGTATATTGTTATGTTTCAATGGATATAATTTGGAACACCAACCAGCCATAATCAAAGTTAAGGGTACAAATTAAATGCAATGATGGGTGGAACTAAAGTCCAACTAGTGGAGGGTCAACCTTCAACCCAGTTTCATGTCACGCTTCACGTGTAATCACCTTCATTCTCACGTGCTTCTCCACATTATTACTCGTAATTTACTACTAAAGTCAAATGATTCATGAATAACAGCAATATGAATATATCTCGGTGACAAAATTATACTTTTAAACACAAATATCATAAAAACTTAAATACACATCATTTGATAACATAAATTATTATAGAAGGAGACAAGACACCAAACAATATAAGGGGTTATCAATTATGTATTGATCGAGGGACTAAAAAATTCGATTATCTGTATTTTGGGACATATTTTTTTAGATTATTTGTATTTTAGAACATATAACGTAATTGATAAGCGCAAAATCTATTTCACAAAATGTAATCTCAAAAGCTAATAATAGTTTCTCGTTGATGTGTTATCCATATTCCACTTATTTGGGTATTTACATAGTTGTCGACTCCTAAATCTCGACTCGACTTGAAATCTGATTTTTCGACTCGTGACTTGAACCGTAAGAGTCACATTGAAAATATAATATTTTTATAATTATGTGCAAGTATTTATTATAATCATATTGTAATATATTAATGTATTAAGATAAAAATAAAAGATACTATTAAAATCAAATCAAATTTAAAAACATATAAAAGAGTTATGTTTTAAAAAAAAATTAAAAAATAAAGAAATTTAAAAAATTATTTTGTGACTCGTGACTCAGAACATGACTCGGACCGACTTGCACTACAAAACACGAGTCATGTTACGATTCTGGAGTAAATCGAGTGATCGCATCGAGTCGCCTCATTTTCCTTTTGTTTTGACTCGACTCGTACGAGTCGACTCGTGACTCGTACGAGTTTGACAACCATGGGTATTTATGTATTCACTCATATATATATATATATATATATATATATATATGTGGAAAAGTGAGTATGGGGTTGTTCTTCATCTAAGCTTAGATGGAGAACTCCTCACATACAAATATTTTAATATTTGTTTGAATTTTAAATAAATACATGACCCTCTATGATTTTTATGATTATTAAAAACAAGTGTGAGGGGGTCCCCATGGTTGGGGGACAACCTCATACTCACTTCCCCCGTATATATATATATGTGTGTGAGAAATGCAAAAGAAGTACGCTTTTGCAACAAAATAAAAATAACATTAAATATAAATCAAATTTATGTTACATGTACGTACTTCAAGAAAATTTGCCTATGTATATAGGTAAATGATATTGGTATCGCTTGTTTGATAGATATATATTACATCTGCACATTATTGATAAGTACAATTAATTGTAAAATTGTATATTGTGATACTTCTATCAAAAATAATAATACAAATGTCAAGTCTCTTATAATGACCTTTGGTAAAATAGGTAACCCCCTTCTACCACACTACATCCAAGCTCAACCTTAAAAACAAAGGTTGCAACGACACAAGAACTTTTCTAAAGAATCATCGATTCTAGTACTATTTTTGTGCGATCACACCTAAATGTAGAGTTCTGATTATCGATCTCCAACAAACAACATAACCAAATATACTCATAACTAAATTATGACCACAACCAAAAAGATTTAGTACTCAGAACGTTTTGATTTCCTCACAAAAATTTTTAGATTCGAACAATACTACCTCAGCTGGAATAGATAAATATTTAATTTGTTTACTGTCTACACATAACTAAATAAATTATTAGGCAAACATCTACAATTCTAAATGATGTTTATATGCTATAAATCTAAATAAATTATTACGCAAACATCTACAATTCTAAATGATGTTTATATGCTATAAAATTATTAAGCAGATTAATAATGTTTTTATTTATGCTAATACAAAAAGGACTGTAGAGTAGCTCATGATATTTTTGTTGTATTGTATTCACAGGGTCATCGACAAGGCATAGTAGAAAAAGAAAGGAAGGGTGTGGCCGTGTGGGTCCATGTAATATTGAAGATGCCGCAATGTTATTGGTTGAGTTACGATTCAACCAACCATAGAGATCCATGTCAATAACATAAGTATTCAGGCCCCATTACCATATCGGCACCCAAAAGTAGAAATAATCTTCCCACCATATTTTGGTTTTTCGTTTTTCTCCTTACTTTCTAAATATAAAAAAACAATGTCAAAAAAAAGTGGAATTTAAAAAGATCAGATCACGATGTGTGGTGTTTTACATTTGTAAGATGTTAAAAAAAATAAAAAATAAAAAATTCTTAGTTTTATTCGATATTTCTGGCAGAAATGAATGTGTTAAAGACTTAGATCCAAGAAATTATATCTAATTAAAACAAAAAAATTCTATAAAATGTTTCGGAACGAACAAAATGTATTATTAAATTATATTTTTTTTAGCAAAATATTATAGATAAAAACCATCTAATAAATGTAAAAGGATTGTACTCTTTGGCAACTAGCGACTTGCTAGTTTGCTTTGTTGTTTTAATATAAATATATTTTTGTCGTTCAAAAAAAAACCCATCTAGTAAAATACTGGATGACAAATAGATTACTAAAGGACAATTACAATATATATAACTAAAATATCGACACGAAAAAAACCATGTGAATGCTAATTCAACTATAAAAGTGACAAAACATATATGGTTCAAGCTAATAGGGTAACTAGTCAATCGATGATTCGTATAAATAGGTATACAATCTACTTTTTTAATTAATAAATACTTTATGTATTATGTGTATAATTCAACTAAATTATATAATTTAATTTCATGTATCTATATTTATGTAGTTTTAAAAGTTTAACAAACTTTTTATTTCTCGTATAAATATTCATATATATATATATATATATAAGAGTTGGTTATTATAAAACAAACATTAAGGTAAAACAAATAAAACAAAATTGTGACCTTTTATTAATATTAATATTGATGCACGAAGATTCACAAAGCACAAGATATTTATATAGCAATGTATAATGAAATTCATGATGCACGGTGATTTTTAGCAAAGAAAAATATATTCTTTTACTTGTTTTATTTTAATACTTGTTTTCATTTACCTAAAATCTACTTATATATATTTTTAAAAGTTGAGTTTGTGTATTAACTAGGTCTTAAATATTTTTATAATATAAAGTTAAACTACATATAATAAATAAATACTTATTGAATATTTAAAGATTTAAACAAAGTTAGGGTGATAATCTATGTAACATAAACTTTTTATTATATATAAAGTAGTTGATTTTACCACGTGGAACCTAGCTTTAACTTATTGAATTTCTATTCTCTAGTGAAGAGTGGTGAAATCCGTTATTTTAGTGATGTATAAAAGAAAATTAATGGTGTAGATTAAATGTCAACCTGTTAACTTAATTCAGGTTTTTAGTTTATGTATCTATATTGTTAGTTTAGTGGTGAAATCCGTTATTTTAGGTTGATGTACAGTATCCATATTTTTAGTTTATCTATATTTCTAGGTTGAATTTAGGTTTTTTGGTTAATAGGTCGATTCATCAACCTAAAAATTATAATTTTATATAAGATAAACTTTCATAGGTTGACTCACCAACCCATATGACCCACCAACCAAACAATATATGACACATTTGACCCGAAACTAAACCAATAACACACAAAGCCATTTGATTCACCAACCCTTAATTCGGCTGTCAACCCGATTTTTTTTTAGGTTGGTGGGTTGGGTTCGGGTTGACAGATTGTAGGTTAAAGTTGAAATTTTTGATCTGAAATTTTTAGTGGGTCGGGTTAAGGTTAAAAAATTTCGACAACCCTATTTTAAATTAAGTTTGATGTCGTGATTAGGCTCGTTTGTCTTTGTTTAATTTAAACATTTAGATTTAATGTGCAATCATGTATAAGTATCCGGAAAATAAAAGATACATACTAGCCATAAACGTACCCGAGTTGGACAAATTATAATAGTGTTTGAATTGACTAATCCGGGTTTAGCAAATCTTGAACCGGGTTTGACAAGGCTATTATTGGGTTGGATTCATAGTCTTGCACCAAAACCAGGTTGACTAACACCCAACTTGCTCCCAAAAATATAAACGCAACATTCCTTGTAATGCACTAACATCGGGGAACAAAAAAATAACCGGGTTGAAATAATTAATCTGGTTTGGATAACCCCTAACCAGCTTAGGAATGAACCGGGTTGGAATCCAAATTTTCAAATTTTTAAGAATATATACTTTAAACAAATTTGATGTATTATATTATTATATATAAAATAAATAAAATTTTTAGTTGGGCTATTCGGGTTGACCCATACTATAAATTTTTCACCGGTAAATCTTTAGGTTATATGGGTTAACCCAAATAACTCAACCCGTTTCATCCAAATCCATTCGGCTTGAGTCAAGTTAATTGAGTTTTGGTTAGTTTCAACACCCTTGGGTTGGATAGTAAAGAGGGAACATTTCATCAGATTTTTTTTTATTTTAACAATTTTTATATTATTGAATTTGAAAAAAATTGGAGCATATATGGATAATGAATCGTAAGTAGACAAGTGTATGTACAGGGAGAAACAGGGTGGAACCATGATTACAGTCGGTGGTGGAAACTAAACGTATTTGTGACGATGACCTTCATAACGCCGTTTGTTTAATCATACTACTATATAACTCTACTTCCATTCTATTACAAAATGATTATAGTTTACTTTATTAAAAAAATAGTAATACTCTATAACTAGTGGTATATTTTGGTGGTCTTGGAGCGCCACTTATATATACAGTAAGTGAAGAACGATCGATAATGTACAAAACGCATGTGTATTTCCTAACTGATAATTCTACTACTTGTCATCATCCTTTTAATTTAATTCAAGTACTCTGTAGTTTCTGGAGCTAAGAATTTATCTGTTTAAAAAATCTATATTCTAAACTACATTTATCAAATACTTAAATTTTATATAAATTATATTTAGAAAGGGTAATGAAGGAACCCTGCTAGCCCATTATCACAATTTCTAATCAACCGACTCACCTGTATAAGTCATATGACGTCGGTACAATACTTTCATCCTAATTTTTACATGATCTTTATTATTTTATATGTGGTTTTAAGCTTTATTAATAACGGTACCTTAAAAGAATTGATTTTATGCTAAGCAAAGATCAAACTTGAGAACTTAAAGTTATCAAGTATTTCCCTTACTATTAGGCTGACTTGTTGTTGGTTATATAAACTATATTTGGTCTACACTTAATTATATTGTATGAGTAATAATGAACCTTTCAAAGTCATTAGTGTATATATATCCTTGTAACACTTTTATATATAAAACTTCCAAGCTATTTTTGACTTTGTGTTGATTTTGAAACACATTTGTTGACTCCACTTTAGCATTTTAGCAAGACATAGATATGTCTTGAAAATGCTTCTTCAATTTGAATTACTTAAACCTTTAACTGTTTGAGGAATTAGAACTCAAAATATTAGTATATTGCTAAACTAAAGTTATCAAGTATTTCCCTTACTATTAGGCTGACTTGTTGTTGGTTATATAAGCTATATTTGGTCTACACTTAATTATATTGTATGAGTAATAATGAACCTTTCAAAGTCATTAGTGTATATATATATCCTTGTAACACTTTTATATATAAAACTTCCAAGCTATTTTTGACTTCGTGTTGATTTTGAAACACATTTGTTGACTCCACTTTAGCATTTTAGAAAGACATATACATGTTTTGAAAATGCTTCTTCAATTCGAATTACTTAAACCTTTAACTGTTTCAATTCGAATTACTTAAACCTTTAACTGTTTCAGGAATTAGAACTCAAAATATCAATTACATTGCTAAACTAAACTCAACGAGCACAATCTTTATAATTAGATTTGTTAGTTGGATTTTATCCTAACAAAAAAGTTTCATTGGGGCTAATGAGAATACATTTACTTTTCCTACTATTGATTATCGTCAAGAATGACAAAATCCCGTATTATATTTAAAGAATTATTACCTTCAAATGCAAACAACTTTACACGAATTATTATAGTGTATGAAACTTCAATCCTGATCATTGTATATAATGAACTTTCAAATCATGTGCATTATGTATTTATGTGTATTCAGATATATGTAGCAATAACCATATAAGTTGTCACTTGTAAGTTTTTATTGGACAGAACTATACACAGGATTGAAATTAGATACAAATTATGACAATTTGTGTAAAGTTGATTAAATTTTGAAATACTAATTCTGTATTTTATCATTTTTGTTTCTTGCTTAATATTAACATATCAGGCATCAAACTGTATCAGGAACCAAGCGGATAAAAGGGTATCTAAATAAATTCATGTAACGTATACAATTCATTTAATATGTCATCATCAATCTTTACTGTGGTTCATGGACTTAAATATATAAAAGAAATAGGCTGTTTTAATATTTAACTTAGATATATATAGAAATATACTTGGAGGTCAGGTAGTGGTGGGGGTTCACAAGTAGCTAAAAGTCAACTTTCAACTAATGGGTATGCTGTACATGTGATACTAAATCTGGTCCCAATTGGATTTTATACCTGTAGTAATTAACAAGAAATGCTTCTTGTTGTTGTTGTTGTTGTAGGGATAACATTTGTCTTAAGTTTTGGCCCCATACCAGACATATGTATAGATACACACTATATTTTTCTGTAGGTCACCGAGGGCCCGGCTCAGGGAGAGCCACTGAGCCGGGTCCACTCCATTCGAGGGCCCATAGCTTTTTTAAAGAATATTACTCTATGTAGGTATATTAATTATTTTATCTAAAGTAAGTTTAGATACAAGAAATCTTAATGTAATATCAAAAGTTTCGAGTGAGAAAAAGAGCAGTGGGATGTTGCTTTCTAGAAAAAGATATGCGATATATGGATGAGTTGAGAATTTTTCGATGGCAGCTACAAATGCGATTAATGGTGAAAACAGAGGAATGAGGGGTGTTAGAAACAGGGGAGGAAAGGAGAACTATTGATTCATTGTAGAAAGTTTTTGTGTGAGTTTGCCTTATATAACTTCCAGGCATGTATTGAAATAAGATAAGATGTTTTGGTATGAGAGTATAATGTTTAGTCCATTTTTCCCACTATCTCCTTTGTATATGAAATTTTTTGGGCTTGTTTAATATTATTAGAACCTATTGATTATTGAGCCTATATTTTATACAGAGTATTTTATTATTGACTTATTATGTTAAAAGACCATTATCTAGTCTCGAGCCAGGTCTTGAATTTCTTTTACAATCTTGAAGACGGTTTTGAGCTCACCTCACGACCCTCTCATTCATAGTAACCTCTTTAATCGAAGTTGAAAGCTTGGAAAACAAAATTCAAAACAAAAAAAATACTATCATAAAAAGCTTCTGAATAAACGTAAGTTGCACATTTTTGAGAAAATATAAATGAATAGAAATTGCAAAAATGACACGGTTAGGGTCTTAGTCAGTGGCTGGTGGATGGCATATAAATTTAGCGCCAAAAAAATCTTCCCCACCAATTTAGCCCTATTCCGACAATGAAAGACAAAGACAAGTTACACTTTTTATTTTATTTTTTATCATACTAAACAAAACATAAAATTATAAAAACATATATACATCACACACACAAACTTTATCTCTATGCCATGATCTTTCATCATTAGCTAGGGCTTTTGTTTCTCTTTCATCAGCTTTCTTGATCTTCAGCTTGTTTGTTGTTTTAATTTGTCCTATTTAACCTTATTTCCATGCCATTCTCCCATGAATTGGACCCTTTTCATCTTTTCCCTTTTTAGCTTCTTCCAATGCTTCACATCTGCTTCAATTCCCAAGATCAGACAACAACCTTAATCTTCTTCTTATTCTTGTCTTTGATCTACATATATATCTTCTTCTCTAGTTTCTTCCTGCATTTTTGGAGCCATACTTCCCACTTCACATGATCCATATCAAAACCTATATAACCTTTAAAAAATTTCTTCTTTAGAGGCGATATCATATCGGATCTTTAGAAGATAGCTTTCATTCTTGAATCAATAGAGGAGATTGATTGATTAGAGTTTTGGTTTTGATCAAGAACAATATATTTGGTATGATTTAATTATAACTAAGTTGGTCTTTCACTACATGAATACTTGTTGTTTCATTTTATGATGTACGTGTGATTATCTTCTAGCTAGCATGCTCATATTATCTACACTTGATCAAGAGCTAGCTAGTATATACATATGATCATGCATGGCTTTTGATCACTATTATGTGAAAAAGCATACAAACATAAATTAGTGCCACCTTTGTGTGTGTGCCTACAAGAATTATGATTTTTGGTTCATTATTACATCCCCAATTACTTGTTACCATTATGCATCGCGTGCTCGATCCATCTATTTTCTTCTTTATATTCTTTTTCCTTATCATCGATGAATCAATGATCTTTTCAATAGTTCTATAAAAACTATATATAAAGGTTCATAATATTCATATATGATTCAATATATATGCTAGTTTATGTATGTAGAAATCTCAATTATTTATCGCATTTCCATATCGTAGTTATCATAGTAAGTTCTATATGTCTTCTAATATTATTCATTCTTCTTGTTCTATTTCAACTGTGAGTAATTGTTCATCGAGCCAAAGCTATCTGTTATTCGAACAAAAATTTACAGTAAATACCACAGGAATATTGTTCATGTTGAGTCTAATAATTATGCACTTATAAATTGTGTTTTTTAGCATTGACAGATCAAATTTTCTCTTTTTTCACTTTGTTCTTAGGGATATACATATATACAGTAACAACCAATAGATCGCTAAACTAGCTACGTTTTCTTCTCATCTATTGGCAAACTAATTTATCTTGCAAGTTATTTTCTTAGCACGCTCAAAGTCATCTATTGTCATAGCTAGTGGTTTAATATATAACATAAATGCTATAAACATGCAATGTGTTTCATTTTACATATTCATTCTTTATTTATATATTGTTCTCATTTTGGAAAATTCCATTTCATTATTGTCTTTGTTTATGATTTGTCATGGTAAAGAGCTAGGGTTCTTGTTTGCATTGAACAAAAAAGAGCTTGGGGGGGTGGGATCACTAGATACCGAAAAATATAACTTAATGTACTTCTTGCTCAAGATCAAAATTTTTGAACAAAGAGATGTCACCAATGACTTTAAATATTCATAGGGATCCATAACGAATTTCATGGGGTTATGACGCTTCTTTTTGGTAATCATAGTTGTTTATTCGCATTACGAGCAGACTAATCCCAATAGCTAACTTACTTTGCGAACCTAGATCGATCAAAGCAGACTAATCCCAAAAGGAGACTATCATGGGTTATGACGTTTCAGCATAAGAAGAATGAAGCTAGGCTTAACTTTTCTAGTATATATAATTTTGATCTTGAACTTTTTATCCCTCCAAAAATGAGAACCAAATTAATTATTTTGCAGTGCTTTCTCACACTTGAACAAAGTTTTTTGAAATTGTCATCACTTACTCTAATTTATAAAAATGTTGCATACT